>NC_090618.1:2007595-2039732 GCF_004359215.1 Bremia lactucae
TTTCCCAAAGAGGTCCAACCGAGTCTTCAGGCGTTCAAAACCCTGACGAGCCTTCGCTCGGACATCAACGAGATCCGAGGTCAGACGTGAGACTTGACCCTCGAGATCCGAAATACGTAGTTCAGCAGCGCTTAATGCATGCGATTGAACTGAGTAGTTGGGCGAGATCGCCACTCCTATCGGGCGCCACCTGCACTGATGGATGCGGGTGGGAACCAACGCTTTCTTGTTGGAAGGTTGCTTGCCCACCACTCCGTGGGGCAAGGGATCGGATCCTCGTCTAATGGAAAGGTTACCCGAAGTGTTTTGACTCTTGGGAACCGATCGATACCCTACGTAATGATGTGCCCGGCTTGGTGGCTGCCTATGAAAGGAGCACTAGCTGAGGCCTCTTCGCTAGTCTCAAATAAACTTGCAGAAGTAGCGTTGTGAGAAGAAACAGGGTGTACAGTACCGCCCATTTATTTATCACACGCAAGCGAGCGAAATTAATTCGTAGCGACTGCTACTTCATCGCATCGGAATGCGGTTTAATGCGGCGCAGGGATTCCGCCTCGTATTGGTCGGGTGTTCTATTTGAACGCAACACGATCGGGATCGGGAAAATATGCCCAAGCTATTTTCCCTGAGCCCTCCATGATTTAAAGGCGCCATAATAATTATGTGCGTCTACAAGAGCGCGCGCTAGGAGCGACTCTCTTGGCCCGTCTAAACGAGGCCAATAGATGGAGGGGGCATCTTTGGAATGCCACCCGTCACTTAGCCACGTTCTAAACGACTGGCTTGCGACACCGACTGAGACACGTTCACGTTTCGTCGGCGGAGCTTTAGGCTTTGAATCCTCTATGTCAGAACCATTTTGGATTATGGTCTGAGCATAAGGCGTTGTGGTTATACCCAACGGAGAAGCGGCTGCGCCTTTATGGGCATAGCTCTCATTACCTGTCGCTGCGCTATCGAGCGCAGACGACGAGACAGCATTCGTAAATGTTGCTGTCTCCATGTTGTAAGCCATGAGAGAACTTTGGATAGGCAATAATGCGCCATCATCCTTCCTCATGAGCTCGTTGTCCGCATCACTACTATGAGGTGACAGCATCGGTGTTGACTCATTGTAGTCGACAATGAGCGACGAATCAGCATCCTCACTGTCAAAGTGGGATGGATCCTTTTGCCCTGTTAACGCGACAGCAGCACTAGCTGTCGGCGTTTCGACTAAGGCATTGGACGCGTCCTGCGAGTTAACGCGGCGCGTGCGCCTAGTGCGAGGTTGAGTGAGCGTCTTCTCAGACTACCCACCAACGTGCCCCTTGTAGGTGGCATCTTTGGTGCCGTGTATGGAAACACAGGTCGCTAGAGTTATTGAGAGAACTAGCGGCGCATAAAGCTGCTTGCAGTTCCTTGCTCCTCTTTGACGAATTTAAAATGTAAATTCGTTCTTTAGGGGGGGTAGCTAAAGTTGCCCTAATGTTACACAGTCCCTGTTAAGTACACTTGGTGTATCTAAGGGGATGGTCAATTACTTAATTACCGTAATTAGACCCAGCACTCGGGTGTGATTCACATTTGTGACCAACCCTTGTGTATGTGATACAGATAGGTGCATTAACATTAGGAGAAATAACGCCTAGCGTCATCCGTGATCACAGCTAGCGTCATTCGTTACGCGAGGTATCTCGAAAGATACGCTCGCAATACATTAATTGTTATCGATAGAGATGACATTTCGATTGGTAAAAATAGGTATTTATATTTAATGCGATTAAATATAAATCAGTCTGAAATCTACTTCTTACTTCGTAAATGCGCACGAGGAGCCGGATTTCCGTCTCCATGACGATACTTAACTAAAGTACCTAGTGCATTAAGTGTGGACGCTAGCGCGCCAACCACAACTATCTCACAACACGCAAGAGAAGCTGGTTAAACCGCTGCATCGCTGTGCTGAGGTGTGTGTCTTAGTAGAGCGTGGCCGGATTACAACGAGCCTGCCACACTTCTAGCCCCGTCCGATTATTATGATCGGGTGGCATGCGAAACATGAAGTCCAGATTTACTGACTTCCAACAGTGGTTGGAATCGGTAGCGTTTCAGTGGCGCACTGCTGGACGGTGCAGGCTTCATGCGCTGACACTGTTCACAAGAGCGAATATAGTTGGCCACCCATCTATATAGGTGTCCACCAAAATTTCTCTTACATTCGTAAGAATGTCATCTTACGGCCCAGATGCCTACTAGATGGTGCATCATGGAGCTCGTGAAGGATCATCAGCTTGAGATCTGTGTCATGAGGTACATAGATTCTCAAGGGATCACAAAGTGACAGCTGATGCCATAACAGGCCATCACTGTAGCTGAAGCGATTGAGCTTAGCTTTATCGTGCGACGGAAGGGAAACCTTTCGTCCACCGAAGTGACCCAACAGCAGGCGACAGTGGTCGTCCTGACTATAGCTCTCTTTTATCTCAGAGGCCAATGAGCTCGTCACGTGGTATGCCTTCATGGCTGCCAACGTCGACGGCCGAAATTGTGCTTTCGCACTAGACACACTTTCCTGGTGTCTTACCTCGAAGTCTGGTCTGCGCGATAAAGCATCAGCCAAGATATTCAACTTACCCGGCTTGTATTCAACTTTGAAATTAAATTTGGAGAAAAATGTGAGCCATTTTGCCATTCTAGGCGAGAGATGCGGTGAGTTTATTACGGTCCGCAGTGATGCGTGATCCGTATGAACCACCAATGGTTCGGTGCCCAGTAGGTGCACAAGAAATTTGACATGAGCATACTTTATTGAATGTAGCACTCTGTCATGCACAGGGTAAATCATCAGTTGTGCGGCTTTTAAATAGCCGAGACTGATAAGAGATGACACGGTCAACGCCGTCGTCATCCCTCTGTCTGAGCGCGCTGCCGATTGCAAGATTACTTGCATCGCAGACGACACTTAAGGGCTTATCCGCGTCTCACAATGCCAAGACCGGTGCCTCTACAAGTGATTGCTTCGCTGATGTGAACGCATCTTCTTGTTCTTATGACCAAACCCATTCTGTGTCCTTTTTAAGGAGATCGGATAATGGTTTAGTTTGCTCAGCATAATTCTTGCTATACTTATGCAAGTAATTAGCGAGCCCTAGAAATTGGCGCAAATCCTTCACATGCCGTGGGATTGGCCATTCCTTTACTGATTTTACCTTGTCTGGGTCTGCTCGTACACCATGTGTACCAACGATGCAGCCCAGTACAGGTATCTCAGGGACCCCTATGACGCACTTTTGCAAGTTGACGTACAATTGGGCGTCCTTTAAAGTCTGCAACACAGCGTCTAAATGACGCTTGTGCGACTCTATTGCGCTCAGCCCGTCCTCGGCCCTACTATGCACGAATACATCGTCAAAGTAATGAGGCGCGTAGGCACGATGCTGACGCATCACGTGAGCCACCACTCGGTTGAATGTCGCTGGTGCGTTTTTCAAACCTTGGGGCATCACAAGCCACTCCCAAAGCATACCGCTTGGGGTGCTTACTGCCGTTTTGGCTACATCGGACTCTCTCATGAGTACCTGATAGTAGCCATCCTTCAAATCCAACGCGGAAAAGATAGTTGACTTTCCCATGGAGTTCAACAANCGGTCAACGCCGTCGTCATCCTTCTGCATGAGCGCGCTGCCGATTGCAAAATTACTTGCATCGCAGACGACGCTAAAGGGCTTATCCGCGTCTGGCAATGCCAAGACCGGTGCCTCTACAAGAGATTGCTTCACTGATGTGAACGCATCTTCTTGTTCTTTTAACCAAACCCATTCTGTGTCCTTTTTAAGGAGATCAGATAATGGTTTAGTTTGCTCCGCATAATTCTTGCTATACTTATGCAAGTAATTAGCGAGCCCTAGGAATTGGCGCAAATCCTTCACATGCCGTGGGATTGGCCATTCCTTTACTGATTTTACCTTGTCTGGGTCTGCTCGTACACCATGTGTACCAACGATGCAGCCCAGTACAGGTATCTCAGGGACCCCTATGACGCACTTTTGCAAGTTGACGTACAATTGGGCGTCCTTTAAAGTCTGCAACACAGCGTCTAAATGACGCTTGTGCGACTCTATTGCGCTCAGCCCGTCCTCGGCCCTACTATGCACGAATACGTCGTCAAAGTAATGAGGCGCGTAGGCACGGTGCTGACGCATCACGTGAGCCACCACTCGGTTGGATGTCGCTGGTGCGTTTTTCAAACCTTGGGGCATCACAAGCCACTCCCAAAGCATACCGCTAGGGGTGCTTACTGCCGTTTTGGCTTCATCGGACTCTCTCATGAGTAACTGATAGTAGTCATCCTTCAAATCGAACGCAGAAAAGATAGTTGACTTTTCCATGGAGTTCAACAAGACATCTTTCCGCGGGATTGGCGTTTGCGCCGGTATGGTCGCCGTGTTCAGCTTATTATAAGCATGAACCACGCGCCATCCACCTGTGGCTTTACACACACAAAAGGTCGGGCTGCAGTGAGGCGATTTGCTCTCACGGACATGTCCCGCCTTGGCTCGCTTGTCGAAGAACTCTTCAATGTAAACGAGTTGTTCTTTCGGCAACGGCCTTTGCATGGTCACACAATACGTGGTGCCAGATTCGAGGCCTATCTCGTGCCCGATGCCCCTATCTGGTGGTATGCGGCTCGGCAATTCTTGTGGGAACACATCGCAATTGTCCACAGAACCTCAAAGAACGGACTGTCTCTCAAGGCGCCAGCCTGAGCAGCGAATCGTTTAAATTTGTCCATTTTTAGGACGCTCTCGTCCATTGTGGACGACGAGCAACAGTCCGACAAGTTTTCTTCTGGAACTCTGTTGTGAGCCTCGTTCCGAGCCTGCTCATGCCGCAGCTCATCCTGAGTCTGAGTGACGGACTCCGCCGCAGCATGGCTCTGTGCCTCGGACGCGGCTACCGCTGTTCGAGCACGAGTGCCTCAAACTGCTCCAATTCAGCAACATGTTGCTCAGGAGGACTACCAGGAGCCTGGCCAGGGCTTGTTCACCAAGTCCCTGCGCCATGTGCCCTGCCACCTCCCGATGATGTTCGCAGAGGTGGGGAAATGAACCCAATCAATGTTGAGGCTCATCCTCACGTACACACGCAGAGATGCGGGTCGTGGGAAGGAGTTCAAGTGCTACCAAGTGTAGACGGGCACGTCGTAATCCGGCCACGCTTTAATCAGACACACACCCAAGCACAGCGAGGAAACGATTTAACCAGCTTCTCTTGCGTGCAGTGAGGTAGTTGTGGTGGGCGCTTCAGCGCCCTCACCCAACACACTAAGTACTCTATAAAAGTGTCGTCACGGGAGCGGTAATCCGTCTCCTCGTGCGCACTTACCAAGTAGGAAATAGTTTTCAGACTGATTTGTATTTAATGGAATTAAATACAAATACCTATTTTTACCAATAAAAATTATATCTCTATTGATATCATTTAATATGTATTGCGAGCGTATCTTTCTAGATACCTCGCGTAAGGGATGACGCTAGGCGTCGTCCCTGCTAATGTGAATGCACCTATGTGTATCACATACACAAGGGTTGGTCACAAATGTGAACCACATCCGAGTGCTGAGTCTCATAACTTGAATTAAGTAATTGACCATCGCCTTAAGTACACCAAGTGTACTTATCGGGGACTGTGTAACATTAGGGCAACTATAGCGTATCTTTCTAGATACCTCGCGTAGCGGATGACGCTAGGCGTCGTCCCTGCTAATGTGAATGCACCTATGTGCATTACATACACAAGGTTGGTCACAAATGTGAACCACACCCGAGTGCTGGGTCTAATAACTTGAATTAAGTAATTGACCATCGCCTTAAGTACACCAAGTGTAGTTATCGGGGAATGTGTAACATTAGGGCATCTATAGCGTATCTTTCTAGATACCTCGCGTAACGGATGACGCTAGGCGTCGTCCCTGCTAATGTGAATGCACCTATGTGCATCACATACACAAGGGTTGGTCACAAATGTGAACCACACCCGGGTGCTGGGTCTAATAACTTGAATTAAGTAATTGACCATCGCCTTAAGTACACCAAGTGTACTTATCGGGGACTGTGTAACATTAGGGCAACTATAGCCAGTTACACCGCTACACTATGCATTTTTAGTTATTAATCCGTTCCATTCAGTAGATAGAAGATCATTACGCTGATAACTTAATGTTTTACTTTTTCTCTATACTAAAGCCTTAGTATCATCCTCTAGTAGCTAAAACTTCTTAGCTACTCGTAACCTTTCTCTGAGTGTCAGTGTACGTGAAGTTATCGAAGATCCTTACCTTCACTGTTATCAGTGTGAGTTGGCTGGTACAGCTATCAGTCCTAGCGAAAGGTGCCCGTTACAGCGACTCGATACGCTCATAGTTGGATAGAAAATACATATACGGCAAATATTGAAACCACTATAAAATAAGACGCGCTGCCTTCCCTTCTGTGAATTATCAATGGCTTGGCTGCCGTCCCATCTGCTCTTCTACAGCATGTTATCTCGCCAAAAGGTGTATAGAGAACTCATGTAGTCGCTTAGCTCTGACTTATCACTAATGTTTACGGTAGCCACTGCGATGGATGAGAAGCCTTTACAGTATTATTTTTACATTATGGTTCTTGTCGCTTTAATTAACCCCCTAAAAGGCATTACAAAGATAGCTTTTGCTCAACGTAGCTGAGGTTCACTATAATAAGGCAAACATCGGTTGGAGAATTGTTGTTGTGCTATATTTACTTTATGGATAAAAAACCCTTTAATCTAATTTCAATACAGTTAGTAACTTAAATCCCATTTATTATGGGTAACAAATGTGGTCGCCGCCAGATATAAATCTGGCGGACAAAATCTATTTTAATTAAGCTTGGGTAAGGTTTTTAAATTTGAATAATCAAATAAAGTGCAGTTCCGCTTTTGATCTTAAAACGTCAAGTGCCTTTCTAAGGCTTGCGCGTTGATCTGTAAGAGATAGAAGCCTTTCTAAGGTATATCCTCTTTGGCACTAGTTGCCACTTGGTTCTACGAACCCCTGAATCCCTTGAACTTGAATTTCTTAAGCTTTAATAGCTTGTACGACTCCCTGAGTTGTGAAACCCATTAGTTTAATAGAACTAAGTGACTTTCGGAGTCTGAAAGTCTTCTCTGAATTTAGGAGCGAGGTAGCTCCGCTACACCTGGTAGCACTCGTAGTCAATCTACGCCTGAGTCCTTACAAGACGAAACCTTCACGAAAATGGACGAGGTTCCAGAATTTTTAGAAGCGCAACGCGCCGCTTGTGACAAGCTCAAAACCTTATTTGGGCTTGAGCACGTGGAATTTATTATTTTCCAGGGACCAGAGGTCCTACATGCAAGGCTTGAAGCCTTCATGCGGAACGAAATCTACCTGATCGGTCAATTACAGGACCACTTAGCAACATCAATGCCAACCCGGTACATCTCTTTACCTGACTCAGAGCCGAGGGCTCGCCCTCTCACTGTAAATGTGAAGACATTTGAGGGAAAAGAGGGAAAAAATCTCCCTTTTTGGATTATGCAGTCTATGGCCATTTCCAAACTACTTGGAGGTAGAGCCATGGAGTGGGCACTATCGTGCAGCACGTCCATAAACGACGCTTTTCCCTCATGGGATTCGCTGAAACAGCAAATGACGAGCATGTTTGCACCGCCTGATCAGGCTTTTCGCATGCGAGCACGGCTTTTAGCGACTCGACAGGGTAAAAGAACCCTAGAGGACTTTGTCCAGGAGTTGAGAACTCTCATTGCATCTATGCATCAAGACCCGGTCCAAGAAGCAATTGCTGTAACCATCTTTATGGGGGGTTTCAATGAGGGCGTTGCCTGGACGGAATTATTCCGATCTCATCTGGCTAAGTTCGAAGAGGCAGTTGCCATAGCGCTACGCGCCGAATTTGACACTAAGTCTGCTCGCATTAGCACGCCTATTTACCGAACAAGCTCTTCGAGCACATGGGTTACGTCTAATAGAGCGGAACATATGGATTTAAGCCTCGTTGAGCAAGGAGAAAGGGCTCTTCAAGCTGTGGAACAGTAAGACCTCTGTAGATGTTTTATGTGCGGAAGCACGAAACATTTACGTCCGGCCTGCCCTTTTCGAAATTCGCGTAAAGCTCGAAAGAGCTCCAACTCCGACCTATATCAGAGATCTGGTACGGTGCGGGAAAACGTCGATACCCAGCATGTGCGGGGCGCCCTAATGGGGAATTTCTAGGCTCTGTTGAACCTCCAGGAGGTGAGAAAAACGGAACCTAGCCCCAATTACCTCGGTGCTCAATGGCACGGGGCGAGAGTACAAGCCTGGCTTGCTAGTCGCTCAAGCGACTGTAAAGGGCTTTGATAAGCCGTGGTCAATTTTAATTTACTCAGGAGCGTCTTCCAATTATGCTCGACGCCTTTCCCTTGAAGGAAGTCAACAATACGTTGAGGCGCTTAGAGCGCATGAAGGTGATACAATCACTGTTCGCTGAGTGACTGGGACTCGTGTCACTGTTCCCAAAGTTCCATTGAACTTAGGTATAAATTTTCTGAACTTTGACAGTATGGAACGCTGTCTCGTCCTTGATTTGGATTCGAGATATGATCTCATCCTTGGTATGGCCTGGTTAGAATACCATGAGCCATGATTCGATTGGAGGTCTAAGACGTTAGGCGCCACGCGCAATGTTCCTAGCAAAGTTTTGGAGAGTCATGAACCCACCTTGGCTAGGCAACAAAAGCGCTATTGGCGCGGATCATTGAATAAGTCTGTCAGTGTTTTAGACATTGGCATGTCTGAGCTTATAACGCTAATGTTAAAAAAATAATTTTGAGCCCGACTCAGCAGAAATAAGTGGAACGGCACGTACTCCGTCAAGTGACGCTCGTTGTAATAAGATTCACTGAATGCTGAAAGCATTGTTGGCATAAGGCCAAATCATTAAGGGTGCAATATCCCTGAGATACGTGCAGTGGCACGTCTAAGTCCACCGAGTATGGTCGGCCGAGGTGGCATCATAATGAGTGCCAGTAGTGACACTGTTGGCGGTTCGCCGGGACCTCAAGGGTGCAATATCCCTGAGATACGTGGAATGGCACGTCTAAGTCCACCGAGTGTGGTCGGCCGTGGTGGCATCATACTGAGTGTCAATAGTGACACTATTGGCAGTTCGCCAGGGCGTTTTGGGTCAAACCCTTCTAATGCACGTGAAGCGACACGTAAACGTTCGCTGGATAAAAAAGCCGAGTTACCTTACTCCTTGTCGGATGTCAAATTAGACACCATATTCTGTATAGAACCAATACAGGCTGGAAAACCCGGGAACGTGAATGTCCTGGCCTCTAAGAGGCATATTGTATCTACTCCAAGACAGGATGGACACAAAGCGTTGCCGCATTACGACGTGCCCGCCTTGTATTCTCTCACGAAGTGATACGAGTGAGCAATTACATACGCTTGTAAATGGTGTAATAGGTAACATTGAGGGGGAAGTTAGCCTTACGGCAATCCCTTCGTTACAAGCTCTTTTAGAGCTGCTAAGACTTCTTAGCTACTTATAACCTTCCTCTGCACGTCGTGTACGTGAAGTCGTCGAGGTGCCCCACCTTCACTGTTAACAATGTAGGCTGATAAGTACTGTTGTCAGTACTAGCAAAGGGTGCTCCGTTACACGTCCGGTAAGTCTTGCTATCCCACAAGGAATCAATTTGTTTCAGAACATTTGGGCTACGCTCCAACAGATTAGCTACCGCCTGGTAGGCTGGTTCTTACTGCTTTTAGCGATATCGAAAAGTCTTTGCACATTGTCTACAAAAGGGACGTCACATTCATAACTGTACGTAAATTTCTTATGCCAGATAAAAGTCTGCCTACAAGGCGGCGACCACTTGGATTGGCATTTCGGTCGCTTGTTAAAGTCGCGTGACCAGAGATCAGGCATAAAAGCACTTGCCTTGACGAGGATCGACACGGTGACAGTGTTAATGAAAACTTAATCGTTGACTGCATGAAGAAGTTTTAAATGAATAGCTGGGCCCTAAAAAGAAGCAGTAACTTTTGTGTTTCAAAAGTAATACCAAAGTAAAGTTTAGAGACAGCTTAACAGTATTTGTTGCTGAGTTGTTTTCCTTGCAATCCGGCACGATGCAGAATCGCAAAAAAAAATTGTGGGCATGAATATGCTTCGACAGCCTTGTGTTCTTTCTCGCGTAAAGCTCACGTTACTGCATGGCCTATTTCGCGAAACGTTTGCTGTATTTTTCAATCGAGCTGTCGCTTAGTATCTGGTTTTCAAATTGTCAACTCGTATATGTTAATATATTTTCGCTTTGTTGATTTAGCAAATCAGTAGTAGCGGTCACTGCAACAATCGATCAAACAAGGAGAAGCACTTAGTTCCACATTTCGAAAACCAGTAAACTATATTTTCTTGTGTAAACCATTATGGCTTCTCATTATTACGAGCTTAGTTCGAATTCGTATTTATTAAAAGCGGAAAAACTGCATGACGGCCAGTTACAATCTTTATTTGAAAAGTTCATGCTCTCAATTTAAAGTTGCGTTGTAAAAAAGTTCCTCGAGAAAGGCGTAATCAGACGTCGCGTGGTCATAAACCGCGGACCCCTTATAGGGGAAAAGCAAGTTGCACTAGCCAGCATTTTTAGCTGTGTGATAAGAAGGCTGGATCGGAGTAATTTTGTTTAGTTGCACAGAATGTAAGTACCTAATGTTACACATACATAACCGGGAAGTCAATTACTTCATATGAAGTAATATAACCTGCCATTAGGGTGAGGGTCGTAAAGTAACCCACCCTTGAGTTGATGATGTACATAGGTACATTCACATTAATAGGGAGGCGTCTCGCGGCATCCGCGGGCAGAAGTATTCGGAACAATACGCTCATCAAGTAGGGATGCACATCTACAGATATGGCATCGATTCATTGGTCAAGAAGATTTTGTATTCAATTCTATCAAATAATAATTAGTCCTAAAACAACGTTCTCGATTACAAGTGCGCACGTGAAGCCAGGTTTTCGTTCCCGTGGCGACACTTGTTTTAAGGTACAAGTATATTGTGTGAGGTCGCTTTAAACGCCCACCATGTAGGCGGGCGCTTCTATATCAGCCACGCTTTACTTAAGCACACTCCTTCAAGCACAGTTAGGTAGTTGGTGGGCGCCTAAGCGACCTCATCAAACGAACTAAGTACCTTAGCATAAGTGTCGCCGCGGAAGCGGTAATCCGGCTTCACTTGCGCACTTATTAACTAGGAAATAATATTAGGACTGATTTAGATTTAATCGGATTAAATATATACTTTTAACCAATCAAAGGATGTCACCTCCGTAGTAAGAAACCCCTACAGTGCGAGTGTAATATTCTAAATACCTTGGATTACGGATGACGCTGCCTGTCATCCCTTCTCATGTGAATATACCCTATGTGCATCACATACACAAGGGTGGGTCACTTCATGCACCCAAGTGGCAGGGTCTTAGTACTTTACATTAAGTAATTAACCATCCGTTAAGCACATAAAAAGAACTTAACGAGTTTGTGTAACAAAGGGCAACTTTAGCCCGTTATACACCAACTATGCAGGCGGGCAAGTCGTAATGCGGCCACGCTCTACTTAGAAACACACCCTAGCCCAGCGAAGAAGCGATTTAGCCAGCTTCTCTTGCATGCAGTGAGGTAGTTGTTGTGGGCGCGCTAGCAACCTCACCCAACGCACTAAGTACTTTAGTTGAGTGTGTCATGGGAGCGGTAATCCGGCTTCTTGTGCGCACTTACTAAGTGAGAAGTAGTTTTCAGACTGATTTATATTTAATCGTATTAGAAATAAATACCTATATTTACCAATCAAAATGTTTTTATCTCTACAGATAACACTTAATATGTATATCGAGCGTATCTTTCTAGATACCTCGCGTAACGGATGACGCTAGGCGTCGTCCCTCCTAATGTGAATGCACCTTTGTGCATCACATACACAAGGGTTGGTCACAAATGCCCCCTTTAAAGAACGAATTTTCATATTAAATTTCTTAAAGAGTAGCGAGGAACTGCGAGCAGCTTTACGCGCCGCTACTTCACTCATCACTCTTGCGACCTGTGTTTCCATACACGGCGCCAAAGATGCCACCTAAAAGGGGCCACGTTGGTGGGTCGTCTGCGAAGACGCCCGCTCAACCTCACACTAAGCGCACGCGCCGCGTTAATTCACCGGCCGCGTCTAATGTCTTAGTCAAAACGCAGACAGCTACTGCTGCTGTCGCGTTAACGGGGCTAAAGGATCCATCCCACTCTAACAGTGAGAATTCGATCCGACGATAGCGCATCACACATCTTCTGGTGCCTCTAATATCAAACGGGGAGCTCAGCAAAGTGACCAAAATGTACATGTGGGCTTTGACATTGACGACGATTTGGCGGCGAAGGTTACATCGTCTGCTGCTAAGTTATGGACAAGCACATCCAAAGCATTGGCAAGGTTGTTCAAGTAAGTAGCTTCTTTGTCTGCTTGACTATATCGTCGCTTTCAAATTATAATGGATTTTGGCGAATAGAGTTGCTGTTATTAATGACTATAATGGGACGATTAGGTAAAATGGCTTTTATTCTTACGAATTTACGAGAGGCTCCATGGCGCAAGAAATACTTCTTCATTACTTCAAGTTACGCGTCTTGGATTGCTACCTTATGAGTGTGCTAAACAGCGTAATTGAGTGGAACAATTTGGAAAACCTTAAGATTTATTTAATCTTTTAAAACTCCTTGATCAGCCACTTATTTGCGCCACTTCACTTGTTGACTCTTCTTATCTTTACCTGTTGCAGAAGCGCAATGGCAGCGTCGTGACCAATCAGTTCTATTCCCCTCCCAGTGGTCTTATACTTCAGAATCGATTAGGATCCATCAATTCATTGTCGACTACAATGAATTGACAGCGTTGCCGTCACCTCATAGTAGTGATGCAGACAACGAGCTCATGAGGAAGGATGATGGCGCAATATTGCCCATCCAAACTTCTCTCATGGCTCACAACATGGAGACAGCAACGTTTACGAATGCTGTCTCGTTGTCTGAGCCGTATAGCGCGGCGAACATTGATGAGAGCGCTGCCCATAAAGGCGCAGCCGCTTCTCCGTTGGGTATAACCACAACGCCTTATGCTCAGACCATAATCCATAATGGTTCTGATATAGAAGATTCAAAGCCTAAAGATCCGCCGACGACACGTGAACGTGCTCAGTCTATGTCACAAGCCAGTCGTTTTGAACGTGGCTATGTGACGGGTGGCATATCACTGATGCCTTCTCTATCTAAATGGCCTCGTTTACACGGGCCAAGAGCGTCGCTCCCAGAGCGTGCTCTTCTAGACGCACATAAATTAAATGGCGTCTTTAAGTCATGTTTGGGCGTATTTTCCCGATCCCGGTCGTGTTGCGTTTGAATGTAACGCCTGACCAATACGAGGCGAAATTCCTGCGCCGCATTTATCCGCATTCCGATGTGTTGAAGTAGCAGTCGCAACGAATTAATTTCGCCCGCTTGCGTGTGAAAGAAATCATGGGCGGTACTGTACCCTCTGTTTCTTCTCACAACGCTACTTCTGCTAGTCCATATGAGACTAGCGAAGAGGCCTCAGATGGTGCTCCTTTCATACGCAGCCACCAAGCCGGGCATCAATACGTAGGGTATCAATCGGTTCTCAAGAGTCAAAACACTTTGGGTAACCTTTCCATTGGACGAGGATCTGATACCTTTGCCTGACGGAGCGGTGGGCAAGCAACTTTCCAACAAGGAAGCGTTGATTCCCACCCGCATCCATCAGTGCAGGCGGCGCCCAGTACGAGTGGCGATCTCGCGCACCTAAGCGGCTGTCTAACCTTCGTCCGTTCAGTCACAGGCGTTTAACGCTGCTGAACGACGTATTGCGGATCTCGAGGGTCAAGTCTCGCGACTGACCTCGGATCTTTTTGATGTCGGAGCGAAGGCTCGTCAGGTTATGAAGCCTCAAGACTCGCTTGGACCTTTTCGAGAGGATAATGCTGAGAGATCCGCTTTACTCGCGTGATGTCCCTCGGTCAACGAGTCCAATTCGTGGTGGGAGTAGTCGGTCGGCTGATAGCTTTTCGCCTTCTCCGTCTCCCTCACCCGAGACGACCCACGTAAAATACAGGGTGCGTCTTCATATACGGGGGAAGGGTGAGCCTATAATTTAGGTCTCCAACCTCTTTGACCACCGTAAAGGGCCCAATGAAACGCGGCAACAACTCCGTAATACCCTTAGGTAGTACAGAATTGCATTTTTAGGCAGGGTAGCAGTACTTAGAAGTATGTTTTCCCCACTCTAAAGCGTTCATTATTTTTGCGAAAATTTCGGTCCGCATATTCTTTTTGCTTGTCCTGTGCGCTTGCCATTGCGTCACGGACTTTACGTGTGATGGCTAATCGCTCATCCACAAAGGGTTGAGCCTTGCTCACGCTTTTAGCATCAAACTCGCCTATGATACCACCGAGAGGTCGGTCATGAGGCGTAGTTTTATTGACTACTACAAAACTGGCAGGGTCTCAAGGGCAAGTTTCAGTCGTTGAGATGATACCCTCATGGGTCATCGTCATATTG
Organism: Bremia lactucae; assembly: GCF_004359215.1. NCBI lineage: Eukaryota > Oomycota > Peronosporomycetes > Peronosporales > Peronosporaceae > Bremia > Bremia lactucae. The sequence continues at coordinate 2,022,258 of NC_090618.1, forward strand.
TCGAAACTATGCCCCTCTTTCGCACCGAGCATAGTAGGGGCCCTCCCACTAAGCCTCGGGTTGCGCACAAACGAGACTGGCATCCGAGGATGGCGCATTCCGTTAATATAAAACGGTGTCTCACCCGTACTGGCGTGGACACTGTTATTTAAAGCAAACTGCATAAAGGACAATTGCTTGCTCCACTCTGTGGGAGTTGCTATAGTGCGCAAGTCATCCGCCATGACCCGATTGGCACGTTCTGTTTGGCCATCGGTCTTGGATTGATCTGCGGTCGACATGTAGAGCTTGCTACCTAGCAGCTCGAACACATGTCGCCAAAAAACAGACGTAAAATGTGGATCCCGGTCCCGTGCAGTTAATAAACATGATCCAGGAACGAGAGAGCTGCCTTCTTGTCTGTGATCGATGTTTCACATGGTGCTAAATGCACCATTTTGCTCAGTCTGTCTACAAAGACGACTGGCCCTGTCCGATTCGTATGATCCGGCGGCATGCCAAACATGAAGTCTACACTTACTGACTTCTAACAATCCGTTGAAATCGGTAGCTGCTTCAGTAGCGCACTGCTGGACGGTCCAGGCTTAATGCGCTGACACTGTTCGCAAGAGCGAATATAGTTGGCCACCCATCTATATAGGTGTGGTCACCAAAATTCCTTTAGAACACGTAAGAATGTCTTTTCATTACCCGGATGGCCACTAGATGGCGCATCATGGAGCTCGTGAAGGATCATCAGCTTGAGATCTGTGTCATGAGGCACATAGACTCTCAAAAGATCACAAGGTGACAGCTGATGCCATAACAGGCCTCGCTGTAGCTAAAGTAATTTAGTTTAGCTTCCGGTGCGACGAAAGGGAAACCATTCGTTCACCAAAGTGTTCCAACAGCAGGCGAGAATGGTCGTCCTGACTGAAGCTCTCATTTGTCTCAGAGAACAGTGACATCGTCACGTGGTATGCCTTCATGCCTGCCAACGTTGACGGCTGAAATTGTGCTTTCGCACTAGACACACTTTCTTGGTGTCTCACCTCGAAGTCTGGTCTGCGCGATAAAGCGTCAGCCAAGACATTCGATTCAAATGGCTTATGTTCAATTATGAAATTAATTTTCAGAGATGAATGTGAGTCATCTTGCCATTCTAGGCGAGAGGTGCGGTGAGTTTATTGCGGTCCGCAGTGATGCGTGATCCGTAAAAACCACAAATGGTTCGGTGCCCAATTGGTGCACACGAAACTTGACAAGAGCATACTTTATTGAAAGTAGCTCTTGTCATGCACGGTACAATTCGGTTCCGCGGCTTTTAAAAGCCGGGACTGATAAGAGATTACACGGTCAACGCCGTCGTCATCCTTCCGCTGCCGATTCAAAATTACTTGCATTGTAGCAACGCTAAAGGGCTTATCCACGCCTCGCAATGCCAAGACCGGTACCTCTACAAGTGATTGCTTCACTGATGTGAACGCATCTTCTTGTTCTTATGACCAAACCCATTCTGTGTCCTTTTTAAGGAGATCAGATAATGGTTTAGTTTGCTCAGCATAATTCTTGCTATACTTATGCAAGTAATTAGCGAGCCCTAGAAATTGGCGCAAATCCTTCACATGCCGTGGGATTGGCCATTCCTTTACTGATTTTACCTTGTCTGGATCTGCTCGTACACCATGTGTATCAACGATGCAGTCCAGTACAGGTATCTCAGGGATCCCTATGACGCACTTTTGCAAGTTGACGTGCAATTGGGCGTCCTTCGAAGTCTATAACACAGCGTCTAAATGACGGTTGTGCAACTCTATTGCGTTCAGCCCGTCCTCGGCCCTACTATGCACGAATACATCGTCAAAGTAATGGCGCGTAGGCACGGTGCTGACGCATCACGTGAGCCACCACTCGGTTGGATGTCGCTGGTGCGTTTTTCAAACCTTGGGGCATCACAAGCCACTCCCGAAGCATACCGCTAGGGGTGCTTACTGCCGTTTTGGCTACATCGGACTCTCTCATGAGTAACTGATAGTAGTCATCCTTTAAATCGAACGCAGAAAAGATAGTTGACTTTTCCATGGAGTTCAACAAGACATCTTTCCGCGGGATTGGCGTTTGCGCCGGTATGGTCGCCGTGTTCAGCTTATTGTAAGCATGAACCACGCGCCATCCACCTGTGGCTTTTCACACACAAAAGGTCGGGCTGCAGTGAGGCGATTTGCTCTCACGGACATGTCCCGCCTTGGCGCGCTTGTCGAAGTACTCATCGATATAATCGACTTGTTCTTTCGGCAACGGCCATTGCCTGGTCACACAATACTTGGTGCCAGATTCGAGATCAATTTCGTGCCCGACGTGTAACGGGGCACTACGACTTGTACTGCTTCAGAACAAGTCCACTCGCACTGCTTCATTTGCGAGTGCCCTACGTTATTTCACGTACACTGGTACATGCAGAGAAAGACTTCTCTTTAAGGCAACTAGCTTGAAGAGGGTTAAAGGAAATCTGTATTAATAAAATTAAGTATCTCTTATATCTATCTTGTAAATGCTAACTTAATTATAATCTAATACTAAACATGCAATTCATTTTTTCTCTTCTCTTATCTGTATCTCTCTTTTGTTTATCTCTACAGCTGATTAGTCTGCGGAATAAATAGATATAATGGTCTATACCTATTTATGGATAAGAATTCTGAACATTACTATATAAAGTAATATCCTCCAAATATTATCTACCTTTTAAATAATATATTAATTAACAACCTTTAAGTGTTAATTTCATGTTACGATACACCCCGTTACATCACCCCTCCTTTAAACGATAATCACTCTGACTGTCATTGGATGGAGTGGTCACTATGTGACAACTGAATTTTAAAATGATGTTGATTGGTCTGAACCATCATTTTAAATTCCATCGCATGAAGAATCAACTCATGCGGGGTGTTGATAGTGCTGCGCCTTCGGCTGCGGTTCGCGCAGCCGCGGGTGACGCACTGTTATCCCTTGCGGCAGACGGAACGTCTGCCGTAGTATCTTCCACTCGCACAACACTAGATGTTGCGAGTGCACGTGGTGATTCAACACGTGAATACGACCCCTCTTTGGAGGTCGACTACGAATGCGAGTCGGACGAAATGGCCGACTCGGGGAGAATGGAACAGTCGCCTGATAGACGTCAGGCGACTGACTATGAGCCTTCGAATGAGAGGGCTCATTCTGATAGACGAGTTAAGAGTCTATTTGGATCCGACGATGAAGATGATCCCTCATCGCCCTTCCGTCTTCCGTACGGTCACCTGTACGTGTTTCTGTGCAAGGTGATGACGATGGCGTAAGCCATCGTAAGAAAAGTTCTTGTGGTACCCCTGCTTCAGTGGGTTCCACTCATGGGAATGAAGACAGTAAAATGTTTCATCTCGCTCCTGAAACGAAGCCGTAGCTTTTGCCAGAGCGGCTCATCAATAGCTTGTCTGGAGAAACTACTCCTCACAATAAATATCCTTTATTTGTTGCGACAAAGCTACATGGCCTTGATCCCAGCGGAGGAGTTCGTTTCTCAAATTTACCGCGATTCGCGTTAAGTTTTTGAAGCCAAGCTTCGCGTCCAATGTCTTTAACATTGCGAATGAACGCACTCCAAGCTTGCATAAGCGAGACTTTATCTCGCTTATTATTGCCACTAAACCATCGATGCTTTAGAAAAGCATCGAGATAGAAATCTTCCTCAGCGCGAAAGTTCTTCGCGCTGGGATCAAGGCCATGTAGCTTTGTCGCAATAAATAAGGGATATTTATTGTGAGGAGTAGTTTCTCCAGACAAGCTATTGATGAGCCTTTCTAACAAAAGCCATGGCTTCTTTTCAGGGGCGAGATGAGACATTTTAGTGTCGTCACTTCCCTGAGTGGTACCCACTGAAGCAGGGGTACCACAAGGACTTTTCTTACGATGGCTTACGCCATCGTCGTCACCTTGCACAGAAACACGTGCAGGTGACCGTATGGGAGATCGTACGGGCGATGAGGGATCATCCTCATCGTCGGATCCAAATAGACTGTTTACTTGTCTATCAGAATGAGCCCTCTCATTCGAAGGCTCATAGTCAGCCGCCTGACGGATATCAGGCGACGGTTCCATTCTCCCTGAGTCGGCCATTTCATCAGACTCGCGTTCGAAATCGACCTCCAAAGAGGGGTCGTATTCACGTGGTGAATCACCACGTGCACTCGCAATATCTAGTGTTGTGCGAGTGGAAGACACTACGGCAGACGTTCCGTCTGCCGCAAGAGATAGCAATGCGTCACCCGCGGCTGCACGAGCTGCAGCCGAAGGCGCAGCACTATCGTCACCCCGTATGAGTTGATTCTTCATGCGATGAAATTTAAAATGATGGTTCTGACCAATCAACATCGTTTTAAAAATTAAGTGGTCACATAGGGACCACCCCATCCAATGACAGTCAGAGTGATTGTCGTTTAAGGGAGGGGTGATGTAACGGGGTGTCTCGTTACATGAATTTAGCACATAAAGGTTGTTAATTAATATATTATCTTAAAGGTAGATAATATTTGCAGGATATTACTTTATATAGTAATATTCAGAAATTTTATCCATAAATAGGTAAAGACCATTATACCTATTTATTTCGCAGACTAATCAGCTGTAGGAGTAATCAAAGATATATATATAGATAAGAATTGAATTACATGTTTCGTATTAGATTATAATTAAGTTAGCATTTACAAAGATAGAAAAAGAGACACTTGATTATATTAATACAGTTTTCATTTTACCCTCTTTAAGCTAGTTACCTTTAAGGGAAGTCTTCCCCTGCACGTACTAGAGTACGTGAAATAACGTAAGGCACCACTCGCAACTGAAGCAGTGTGAAGTGGACTTGTACTGAAACAGTACAATCGTAGTGCCCGATACTTAGTTCTTTAGTATTAAGGAAATGTAAAACTGTGTTAATGTTGGAAGGCGATGCTGCAGCGGAGTTTCTGGGACTCGCAAGGAGTTTCGAAACGTCTTTCATTGTAATGGTCACGGAGCGGTGATTACGGCGAAAGATGAAACGATCCAAGGTCGAGAGGTTTCAAGAAGTATGAGGTGCAAGTAACGCACGATGGACAGGTAATTCTGACAAGAAGAGAGTTAAGGCTTACATGCATAATATATTCACTTTGTCTTTTGCAAAATAGCACCCATGGAAATTCAATCTGACGTTCAACACCAAAAGGTTATGAGCCCAACGCCAAAGGATCAAGAAGGTCATGTCCAAGCGCCAGCCATCACCCAAGTCGACGACGACAGAGCCAGTACGGCTTCTGGCGCGGACGAGGGCATGGCCAGGCTGCTGGAACTGATAACGGACTTGAAAGGAGACATGGGAGCTCGCCTTAATAGGCTTGAGGCCCGCCGAGTCGAGGATGATCAAGGTTCAGTCGTGTCAGCCAGTAGCAGCACCTTCCGTACGTATGCGGAAGCGCGCACCGGATTCGGCCGGAACATGACGATGGCCTCGCTCGAAGACGAAGTCATGCCTGGACCAGCGCGGCAACACGCAGCAGGACCAGGGCAACAAAGGCTGGCTGGAGGGAGAGCCGGTGTAGGTCCAGTTCCTCAGGTGCCACGGGAATCGGCTTTCAGACCGGTTCCTACACCAGCGTATTTTGCTCCGCAAAGGCCCCTGCAGATCAGGGACCTAAAACTAGCGATCGAAAACTTCGATGGCAAGGAGGTTTATCCAGGACTAGGGTCGGGATTCGCACCTTGGGGGAAGCGATTTCTACGCCAAGTTCGTATCGCCGAGGAACTTAGTGGGTGCATCTGGACCGAGGACATCAAAATGGATGTACTTGGTCGGTATTTGACAGGCAAGGCTGGTCAACATTTTCACAGTCAAGTGGATACATGGTACACCGAGAATTCACAGATATGGTACTCGATGGACCGTATGAACCTCAAGTTTGGACCTAGGATCTCAAGGTCACAAGCTTTTAAACTGTTCACGTGTAAGAAAAAGGAGTCGATGTCGTGGAATGATCATATGCTCTATCTAATGGCGGTCAGCGACGCAGTCGGAGGCGCACAAGACCAAGTGCTTGAAAATATAGCCAAGTACGCATGCTTCGCAACCGACTTTCAAGGTGTGCTATTCGCAAGGTACAATCCTCATCGAGAGGATTACTTACGGCAAGCTGAAGAGTTGGTGAATTTTGCCCAGTTAAATGACCCGGGTATTCGCATTGGGTCCAAGTCAACTGTGGCCGTCGTCAAAGGCACTGAAGGAGGTCGGCGCAGAAACGATAAAGAGAGAAAAGTCAAGAAGACTGGAGCGTGTTTCAAGTGTGGAAAAGAAGGCCACTACAAACGTGAATGTACTAGTGAGCCTAATAACAACTTTACGTTAGCTGTCTCCGACGGCATTGACTCTACCAGCCAATGGATACTGGACAGCGGGTCAAGTCGACATTTGGTGACAAAGGCGTCACAGCTAATCGACGCAGTAAAATGCGACGAAGAGTGTTTACTTCCTAATGGGGACAGCTTGCGTATGCAGCTCAAGGGTACGGCCGAGTTCGTGGTCAGTGTTGACGGCGAAATTCGCCGAGTCAAACTACTCGATGCGTACTACGCAGAAAAGCTACCGTTTAACATCATATCCTATGGCAAGATCGAGGAGCGAGGGTTTGAACTTCGTTACGATGGACATAAGCGATCAGTGGTTCGGCGGCGTGATGGTTGCAAGATTTTTGATGTTGACAAAGACGACAGCAACGTGTTGCTAGTGACTGTTGTTGACACAATTGAGCACAAGCATTTTTTTACGGTTGCAGCAATTGCTGAGGCTGTCAACACGCCGATTTCGGACCTTCAGATGGGGAGTCTACTCGATTTTCTCTTAAGATTTGGACACCTCGCCTATGATACAATCGAATTGATGGCGAGTGATCCATCGAATGGAATAAGGCTAACAGACACCGAGCGACCCACTTGCTTAACGTGTGCGCAAGGTAAGCAGCGCCGCAACAAGCAGTCGAAGAAAGACACGGGTGAGAATGCTCCTATCGATAGGGTGGGTGGTGTGATATGCAGCGATATCAAAGGTCCAATAACGCCGGTCGACAGGTCGGGAAACCGATATTTAATTAATTTTATCGACCACAAGAGTAACTACTGCCGGGTATTCCTCGCCAAGACGAAGGACAAGGCGACTAAGCATTTCGAAGACTTCATGGTCTACTTTGAAAAGCGATTCAACTGCAAGGTTCACTATCTCCGTACGGATGGAGGCGCCGAGTACAAAGTTGTTGACCCGTTTTGTAAGAATGTGGGTGTGCGTCGCCAGGTTTTAGAAGCTGACAACCAAGCATCCAACGGAAAAGCGGAAAGGATGCACCAGACATTGATGAACCTGGTGCGATCAATGATTTTCGGTTCAGGACTCCCGTTGAGCTTCTGGGGTGATGCTGCTGAGTACGCAGCCTACATACTCAACAGAAGCCCAACGCGGAGTAACGTGGGGCGTGCATCACCTATTGAGGTGCTTACAGGTATCAAACCCAGGCTAACTGATATTATTATATTTGGATCGCCGTGTACCGCTATTCGGACACCAAAACACAAGGCGCTGGATAGACGTGGAGAAGCAGGATTGATACTCGGGAAGAACGACGAAGTTAAAGGTTTTCGCGTGTTATTTACTAAGGATCGTGTGGTACGCACAACACAGCATGTGCAGAATATCAAGACGCTGAGTGAAGACGCAAATGCACAACTTCATCGTCTGACAGATGGCCAATCAGAACATGAAAGCTCATCAGCTAATTCCTCGATTTCGCTGGATGAGAACAGATCCAGTCCTGCTGATTTGGCGACTACAAGTGCAAGTCTAAAGTCTATCGAGACTGACGAATTCTTTGATACCCAACAGACCGATGTAGATCATCGAAAGGAGCCACGTGCCTGTACAAAGCCCCAAAGGTCACGTGGTAAGCGCGGCGGGCAAGGGAGGCGGTCGAATACCAAGATAATCGCCGAGACACCACGCATGACAACGCGATACGGTGGTAATAAGATACCTCCACGTGAATTTGTTGGAGCAACTTACCGCGTGGATCCAAGTAATTGGAACATGGCTATGAAGAGTGACAAGCGCGTGGAATGGGAGCGCGCTGCAAGCGCTGAAATTGACTCGCTGGAAGCAAATGATACGTGGGAGTTGGTTCCACGAACTCAGGAGATGCGACCACTCCATACCAAGTGGGTCTTCAAAACGAAGACGGATGCCGATGGTAACATCGAGCGTTACAAGGCACGCATGGTAGCGTGTGGCAACGAGCAGTCGTTTGCCAAGGACTATACCCTGACTTTTGCCGCAGTAATGGATATGACGACCGGGAAAGTCATTTTGGCACTGGCTCAGATATGGGAAGTTCCAGCAAGACACGGAGACGTACCTAATGCGTACGCGAAGGCGTCTACGGAGCCGGACCTCAATATCTATTTGTACGTCCCGCAGGGAATGCAAATTAGCAAAGAAGAAACTCAGCGACTTGGTGTTGAAACCGCAGGTCAAGTGGTTCTTCAGCTCAAGAGAAGTCTATATGGGCTAAAGCAAGCCGGGAGACTATGGTCTCAGCTTCTACACTCAGAGCTACTTCGAGTTGGATTTGTGCAGTGTGTGAGCGACTCGTGCCTTTACTTTAAAGTAAATGGTGACGATAGAACGGTCGTGGGGTATATGTCGACGATTTGCTGATTACAGGGACGTCTGAGGGGCGAGTGGAAGAAGCATTTGATCTCCTTGTAACGCTGCAGATAAAGAATCTGGGTGCTGTCAGCAAATTTCTGGGCATGAGAATCAGTTGCTCGGATGAGTGTGGATACGAAATTGATCAAGAAGCTACTATCATCGAGATGCTGATAAAGTTTGGATTACAAGATGCGCACTCGGTGATGACGCCAATTGGACTTGATCACGACAATAATACGCACGAGGTGGATACACTACTACCTAAAGAGGGCGTGGTTGGATCTGCATCGGTGCAGAATTTCCAGTCGATTGTTGGATCGCTTTTATGGCTGGCTCGCTGTACGCGTCCGGATGTAGCATATGCCGTACATCGAGCAACTCGGCGAGCTCATGCGCCGACGACGAGCGATTGGCAGCTAGCCAAACGAATTGCTAGATACCTAAAGGGTACTAAAGATGTCAAGCTTCGCTTAGGACGACGAAAAGGTACAGAAAGATCGATTGTACAACTCACTAGCACAAGTGATGCAGACTTCGCCGGTGATAAGAGCGATAGGAAGTCAGTGAGCGGTGCTATATTTCGTGTGGACGGTATGATGGTGGGTTGGACCTGTCGGAAGCAGACAACCGTCTCACTGTCAACAATGGAAGCTGAATTCACGTCTGCATCGCATGCTGGACAAGAACTACTAGGCCTACGTGAGTTTTAATCCGAGTTGGATTTTCTCGTGAAGTTACCCATGACAATGGAAATGGATAACAAAGCGGCCATCCGGCAGATGGAAAATGAAGAGAGCTCGGCACGCGCCAAGCATATTGATATCAAGCTCAAGTTTATTAAGGACTACGCTAAGAAGGGAATTATAAAACCCAGCTTTGTGTCAACTAAGGCGATGACAGCAGACATACTGACGAAGGCATTTAGCGCCACTCGCCTGCGGGCACTAATGGAGATGTGCTCATTGTACCGCAGCAAGATGGACTAAAACAAGGCGTGTAATCAGAAACACACGGCACCGTGAGGAAGGAGTGTTGGAAGGCGATGCTGCAGCGGAGTTTCTAGGACTCGCAAGGAGTTTCGAAACGTCTTTTATTGTAATGGTCACGGAGCGGTGGTTACGGCGAAAGATGCAACGATCCAAGGTCGAGAGGTTTCAAGAAGTATGAGGTGCAAGTAACGCACGATGGACAGGTAATTCTGACAAGAAGAGAGTTAAGGCTTACACGCATAATATATACACTTTGTCTTTTGCAAAATAGCACCCATGGAAATTCAATCTGACATTCAACACCAAAAGTTAATATATCTAGTTCGTTCGTAACGATCTTCTGCCTTTAACTATGTAAAGCGTCTGCTTAATTGTGTCTCGTAACGAACTTTTAATAAGAAAAAAACAGAACTTATTTCGTGTAGTCTGAATAAAACACGTAAAGTTGTGGTACGTTGTTAGACAGCATACATTTATTTCTTCGTACGTGCTTTGTGATTTGAGGCTGCTGACTTCACAAATACTGCTTCTACAAGCAATTGCGCCAAGTAATTATTGCTTTCAACCAGATGCGTGTATACAAAAATCGAACCTTTTGATGATTTAGTGACGGTTAAGATTTAAGATTTTAATCGTGTCACAATTATTCATTTCGAATTCGCGTAAAGCGATTGGTAAAGCTGACTCAATCAGACCATTACAACTATGTATAGATTTTGCCTTATTGGTCTGTTAAAAATCTGCTTGGTCTCGGAAGGGATTCGCTAAACTTATACGTCTCGTGTCAAAATTGCAAGCTAATAAAATTAAAAAATGTTTTTTAAATAGGTCGATTTCGTACATGAATAAACTTACTTTCTAACACCATAGTTACATAAAACAATCGATGAAACTTGTGCATTCCGATGCCGAGCAGCTACGCAATCTCGTGGCGTTCTGGGTGCTTGGATTCATCAACAACATCGGCTACGTGATCATGATTGCAGGTGCCCAGGAAATTGCATCCGGCGGTGTGGGTCTTGTCTATTTTTTTGATATTGTTCCAGCGCTCCTCGTCAAGCTCTCTGGTCCGTATTGGTTCCACCTCGTGTCGTATCGTCACCGCACACTCGTGGGGGCCTTGTGGATGTTACTCAGTTTTCTAGTAGTGGCCAATGGCAAAGATTCCCTTTGGCTACAGCTTGTAGGAGTAGCCTTCTCCGGTTTGCAATCGGGTATGATGGAAGCGAGTTTCCTAGCCCTGTCCTCCCTCTATGCAAGACCCGTACACTGCTTGACGTGCTGGTCGAGTGGCACGGGACTCGCTGGAGTTGGTGGGTACGCATGGATTGCAGTCTTTCATCTATGGGGCAATTTAAGCTTCCAGACTACCATTGAACTCGCTAGCATTTTCCCAATACTCTACGTATTTGTCTTTCTCGTCGTCCTCGATACGTCCAAGCTCCCATCACGAACGTATAGCTACATGCCTCTTCCGAATGGCTGCTCTCACAACTTGGCGCCAATAAAATATATTGTACCACCACCAAATGAAAAACAGATGGAAAAAGAAAATGTGCCGAAAGAGAGTGCATGCGATGCGTCGACACTGCAGCTAAAGGATAAACTGGCGTTTCTAAAGATGCTTGGACCGTATATGATCCCATTGACAACTGTCTATTTCGCGGAATATACCATGCAGACGGGTGTCTGGTCCGCTATCGGGTTTCCAGTTCAGAGTAAAGTGGCCCGTGCGAGGTTTTACTCGTCTGCCGGACTAACGTACCAAGCTGGAGTGTTTCTATCGAGATCGTCGGGGGTACTCTATCAAGCGACACGACCGATATTGTATGTAATGCCAGTATTGCAAGTCTTGTTATTGGCGCTCTTTACATTTGTAGCGATCACACATTGGTGGTACAATTGGAGCTTGCTAATTGGGTGTTTTATTGTTGGATTGCTTGGAGGGGGCGTGTATGTGAATGCATTTACATTATTGTCAAAAGAAATTTCTCCGACTCGTGTGGAATTTGCACTCGCAGCGGCCTCTGTCAGTGACACGGTCGGGATCATGCTTGCAGATTGCGTGGGTTTGTTTCTCCAAGGTTGCTTGTATTCGATTAACTCGTTGCCTGGGGCGGCGATCAATGTTACGTGCTGATTAAAAGCATTGCAACTTTTGAAAAGCTGCCAGGATTGCATCAAACTTTAAAATCTTGTCAGAAAATGGTACCTTTTTTTAAATAGTCCCTATTGTATTTTAGATAGTTTCGATTATATCAGTTGACGAAAACGGCAAATAAAAAGAAACATGTAATGGTGTGCCGTTACATAAGTCTTATTTTCTATAAAATAATATTATTTCCTATGAGAGGAAATAAATAAAGAAGTATAAAATTATTATTGTTATTAATTTTAACAAATAATTCCAAACTGGATTATTTTGACATTAGCTCTATTGTTTTGTTGGTTTAAGTCTAAAACAACCCCGCCAATCGTTATAAGACACGATTGTGCGGTGCACAAGGAGACGCCATACTTAGTTAGTTATTATAACAATAATTTTTCTCGTAGATAGAAAATCGTTACGTTGGAACTATAAATATTAATGCAGTTTTACTTCTCCATAATTCTAATCCTTTGACTTACTTTAAGCAGGTAAAGCCTTTTAGCTACTTAGAAACATTTCTCTGTACATTTGTGTATGTGAAGTTTCGAGGCACCTCAACTACACTGTAATCAGCGTAAGGTTTAACAGTACTTAACAGTACAAGCGAAAGGTGCCCCGTTAAACCTGGTAGCACTTCGCAGTCCGTTCAGCGACCTACGCGCATTCCATCCAACATGGACATGTTGGATGAAGAAGGAGGGAGCTTTGCAGCCACTCAGAAAGGTTATTACGCCACGCGTGTGGGTTTACTCATTTGAGTGACGTCGAATGGAGAGCGATCTAACGAATGCTTTTAATTTTGGCGGGTCAGCCCCTTGGCGCCATGCTGTACACTCTGGGAAGAGATGAACAGCATGCGGCCATAGCCGAGTTCATACGGCAAGAATTCCGCGCGGCCCGAGAGAAAGTAGCCTTACTTCACCTGCAAGGTTCTCAATACGCGGAGGTGTTCAGAGAACAGCGTCCTCAACAATAGAAAATGTTGAGACAGCAGTATGTAAATGCTGCTAGAGGGCCGACACTTCCAAGTCGACCCGAAAGCTTGAAGATAGAAATCTCTAAGATTAAGGCAGTCGAAGGCGACTCCCTTTGAGGTGGCTCATCGAGCTAGACGATGTCATTGAAGCTCGTCGTATCAGTGATGATGTGACAAAAGTGAAATCTGGCATGTCCAACTTTGTTGGACGTGCCAAATCTTGGGCCTTGGGGCTCCACCTTCACGACCCATAAGTCTTTTGGTTGTATGAGGTCTTTAAAACCCGGCTCAGACAAACATTTGAGCCGCCTCGTGCCGAATTCAGGGCTTGGGCTGAGCTCCTGGGTTTGAAGCAGAGCAAGCGTGCCATTCACGCTTATGCCAAACATACGCGATTTGTATCGTTAGCCATCAAATAGATTTTGAACAAACACAGGTAACTGTGTATATTAAAGGTCTTGCAGACAGACCTGTTAAGACCCACCTGTTCCGGCTTGAATTAGAGTCGCTTGAGGAAGCGATCTCTATAGCAGAACAAAAGGACTTCAGCCTGAAAGAGGCTTATGTCCACTCAGGTGCATATCGTCCACCGAGACGACAAGAAAACGGAGGTCCAGAACCCATGGATCTCTCGTATGTAGAGAGCGAGAAACCTCGCGCTTCAAGTTTCAAACGGTCACAGAAATGTAATCGTTGCTAAAAGACGGACCACTGCGCCTATGAGTGTAGTGCCCCAGCACGGCCAGTGCCCAAAAGCACTGAGCGAAAAGACCGACCTCTCGCTAGGAACAGCGTAGTTCGCGGATCCGACGCTGTTGCGAAATCGCAACGGCGAGGCGGATCGTCAAACAACGGTCGGGGTCTGTAGGTGCGGAGCGCCCTACTGACCCAGCAATGTCAAAGAATTTGCAGGTCTTTTGACGAAAGTTGCTCCTCACACACAAACATTGACTTAAGTGGCAACTTAATAAACGTTAAAAGGTAACTACGCAGATCACGAAGAACCGAAACGGTTCTTACGTGATCAGTGGCAAAGTCAAGCAGATCTGCGTATTGTCACAGATGACAACTATGTAGCCGATATTTGGTCGGCAATAGTATTTCCTGAGAACAAACGGGTTTTCAGCATTTCATCGATCAACGTAAGTGTCCTGGATGAGAAGACTCGGATTGAACGTTTTACGTCCCAATCCTGGGAGTCTTTGAAGACAAACCTTTTATATAAGGAGTTAACAAAATTAAGGATGTCTTTCCTGATTCAGTACCTTGCCAGTTGCCTAAGGATAAAGGCATTCGACACGAAATCGACCTTATTCTAGGTTCGAAGTACTGTGTCATGAAGCGATGGCGTGAACAAGTAATAGCGATCGCCAAATTCTTTGCCAAACGCTTAGCAGCGGACCATGTGAGGGAATCAACACATAGCTCTCCGACCTTTTGTGTGCGTAAAGCAACACGAGGATGACGGGTTATGCATGCATTCAATAAACCGAACGCTGCAAATGTACCAGCTCAAACGCAGATACAACGAAAAGACGTAATCATTGATGGTATGTCAAAGAGTACTATCTTTTCGTCAATGATCTGGCGGATGGGTTGTATCAGATCCTAATTCGCGAAAAGATATTCCGTTTATAGCAGTAAGCACCCCAAGCGGTATGATGTGGGAGGGGCTAGTCATGCCACAGGGACTTAATGCTCATGCGACATTTAACAGATGTGTAACCAATATGTTAAGATAAGTGCGGGATTTTGCACGAGCTAATTTGATGACGTCTTCGTTCATACAGAGCCATGAATGGGAAGTTGGATGTTGAATCCAATCGTATCCACGGTCGAAAGGTTGTTACACTTATGCGTAAGCACAAGTTGTGTGCAAATGTCAAGAAGTCTAAGTTCGCTGCAAGCGTGCGTCGTGGGTACGCCCGAATTTAGAAAAGAATCAAGACGATCACCGGACTGCCAACACTCTGCCGGAAGTGGTAGAGGTTGGAGAGGTGCACGGGATGAAGGGCTAGGCTTCACCCGTTGCCGATTGGCCTGTGCCAGTCGACTTAGATAGTTTCTTGGTTTAGCGGCATACCTGCACAAGTACTCACGCAAATTTTGCCGAAATGACAGTACATATTTCTTCTTAGTTGGAGGAAATTGTTAAGGGGTTATGGAACGCTGATTGTCAGCGTTGCTTCGAGGGTATCTAGAAAAGCTTGATGCAATCGCCAATCCTGGCGATTGCGGACCAAGACCGACCTTTTCTTGTGGTCTGGGTGTGACGCCAGCTATTTTGCAATTGTCTGTGCGTTAGTGCAATACGACACAGACGGGGCAGAGCGGTGTTCGTGAAGTTTATGGATGTTCCTTACCTTCACTGTAATAAGTGTATGATAGTTGGTACTGAGGCAGTGCTAGCGAAAGGTGCCCCGCCACTGTGGTGAATGGAACTCCTGCAATTGCCAGGTCTATGGTGCAAAAGAACGTGGTTTTGAGCACAGCGGAATGTGTTGCTTTATATCTATGCCAACTAGAAGTGTTGGGAGCTAAAAGTCTTTCTACAAGAATTAAAGATTACAGTAGTGTAGGCGGGCGCTTCTATAGCAGCCACGCTCTACTATGAACACACCTTCAAGCACAGTGAGAAAGCAGTGTGACCGTTTTCTCTCACGTGTATTGCGGTAGTTGGTGGGCGCCTAAACGACCTCACTCAACGAGCTAGGTACCTTAGGACATGCGTCGTCACGGAAGCGGTTGTCCGGCTTCACACGCGCACATGTTATGTAAGAAGTAGTTTTAAGACTGAATTATATTTGTTTAAGTTAAAGATCTATCAATAGATGCTATCTCTACCCCTACATTGCGAGCGTAATATTCAGAATAGCCTGGATTGCGGATGACGCTAGCCGTCATCCCTTCCAATGTGAATACACCTATGTGCATCACATACTTAAAGGTAGATCTCTTTGTGCACCACGCCCAGTGGCAGGTCTAAATACTTCACATGAAGTAATTGACCATCCCGTTAAGTACACACAGTGTACTTAATGGTTTGTGTAACATAGGGCAACTTTAGCCTGTAATACCCTCCCCCCTCTTCAAGGACAAATTTACATTCTGTAAAATCGTCAGCGGGAGGATCGAGGGACAGCGAGCTGCTCACTCGCCGCTTTAGTCCTCTCAACCAATCTCGGCGACCAGTGTGTACATATTTAGTGCGACATCACACGGCGCCCGACATGCCAAAAAGAGAGGCAAAGCTAATGGGTCTTACCCACACAACCACGCACGAAGGCGCACGCGCAGCGATAAAACTTCGCAGTCGCCTAGTGTCACAGACACAACGCCGACAGCTACTGCTGATGCTTCGGCGCTATTAATTAGACTTAACGATCCCTCCCGCTTTCGCAGAGAGGATGTAGACCCGTCGCTCATTGTTGACTACACCGCTGCCATCACCTCATAGTAGTGATGAGCTCAGCGTCTAATGGGGAGGATGATGGCGCTATATTGCCCATCCAAACAAACTTCACCCTATGCTCGTAACATGGAGACGCCCAATTTTGCGAAGGCAAACTTGCCTTACGTCAACGAGGCAACTGTCTCGACGTTTGGGCTAGCTAATGCAGTGACCATTCATGACAGCAGTTGCAGCTGCTTATCAGTTGGGTATAACACCACCATCTGTCGCTCAGATCATCATGTACAATGGGTCTGAAGCGGAAGAGCATGAGCGTAAAGCCCCACTGCCGGCATGTGAAAGTGTCCTGTCGGAGTAACAATCCAGTCGTATGAACGCGGCTATATGACTGGCGGCATGCCACCGATGCCATCTCCATCCGAAAGGCTTTATTCGGATTAAACTAGTGCGTCGCTTCTAGGGCGCGCTACTATAGACGCACATAACCATTATGACATCTACGCTTAAAACTGGATACGCTTGAAGAAGCAATATCCGTCGAAATGCTCAGGGAATCACTTGGCCGTGTCCCCGATCCCGATAATGTTGCATTCAAATGAATCAACCGACCAATACGAAGCGGAATTTCTGCGCCGCTTTCAGCCACATTCCGATGTGACAAACAACGGTCGCAGCGAGTTAACTTCGCTCGCTTGCGCGTGAAAATCATGGTTGGTACTTTACCCTCAATTTCTTCTCATCACGCCGCTTCAGCTAGTCCATTATAAACTAGCGGAGCTACAACTTGTGCTATTCTCATAGGCAGATACCAGTGCCGGGACGTCGAAGTGCAGGGCATCGACCAATTCCCAAGAATCGAACACATAAGATATCCTCTAAATTGGACGAGGATCTAAAAACTTGTGCTTCACGGAGCGGTGGGCAAGCAACCTTCCAACAAGGAAGCATTATTTTTCAGTGCGGGCGTCGCCCGTTAGGAGCGGCAATCTCGCCCACCTACTCGCGACCATATCTCGCTTCCGTTCTCTCGTAAGCGCTGAGCGCTGCTAAACAACGGATCGGGGATCTCGAAAGTAAAGTCTCGCGACTGACTTCGGATCTTCACGATGCCCGCTCGAGGAATACCAGGGTTATGAAAGGCTGAAACTGCGGCTGTACTTTTTAATGAAGCAGGTTAAGAGAGACTATACATCTAGCCCCCCCCCC
>NC_090618.1:2042641-2043321 GCF_004359215.1 Bremia lactucae
ATAATAAATTCCACGTGCTCAAGCCCGAATAAGGTTTTGAGCTTGTCATAAGCGGCGCGTTGCGCTTCTGACAATTCTGGAACCTCTTCCATTTTCGTGAGAAATTAGTCTTGTAAAGACTCAGGCGTAGATTGACTACGAGTGCTACCAGGTGTAGCGGAGCTACCTCGCTCCTAAAGTCAGAGGAAGACTTTCAGACTCAGAGAGTCACTTAGTTCTATTGAACTAATGGGTTTAACAACTCAGGGAGTCGTACAAGCTATTAAAGCTTAAGGAATCCTAGTTCAAGGGATTCAGGGGTTCGTAGAACCAAGTGGCAACTAGTGCCCAAGAGGATATACCTTAGAAAGGCTTTTATCTCTTACAGATCAATGCGCAAGCCTTAGGAAGGCACTTGACGCTTTAAGATCAAAAGCGGAACTGCACTTTATTTGATTATTTAAATTTTAAAACCTTTCCCAAGCTAAATTAAAATAGATTTTGTCCGCCGGATTTATTTCTGCGGCGACCACATTTGATACCCTTAATAAATGGATTTTAAGTAACTAACTATTTTGAAATTAGATAAAAGGTTATTACACCTATTAAGTAAATGCACCACAACAACGATTTTCCAACCGATGTGTGCCCCATTACACCCTCCCCTATCAGACTGTTGACACCGAGTGACAACATTCGCT
>NC_090618.1:2043421-2048159 GCF_004359215.1 Bremia lactucae
TTAGTATTCGTGGATTTGTTTTAGTCAGAATTAATACAGATCATAATTTTGTACTTCTTTGTTCATTTCCTCATATATGCAAAGTAATTGTTTATTCTCCTAATATGAATTATTACTTATGTAGCGGTACACCCCGTTACATGACCCGCGTAGGAGTATGCAACATCGACTTTGTAGTTCGACTAATTAGATAGCATTAGGAGACTTTGTGAGAGGCAATTTTAACTTAGGTTAGCCCAGCAATTTGTAAAGCTGTGTAAGTAATGGGTACATTTATTTGATTAATAAAATTCCCTTTTGTTCTATATAAAATTAGCTACTTACTAAAATCCCATTTATCATAGTTAACATATGTGGCATGTAACGGGGCGTATCGTTACATGAAATTAACACTTAAAGGTTGTTAATTAATATATAATCTAAAAGGTAGATAACATTTGGAGGATATTACTTTAAATAGTAATGTTCAGAAATCTTATCCATAAATAGGTATAGACCATTATATCTATATATCCCGCAGACTAATCAACTGTAGATGTTAACAAAAGAGAGAGACAGATAAAATAAGATAAGATTTCAATTATATGTTAAGTATTAGTTTATAGTTAAGTTAGCTTTAACAGATAGAAAAAAGAGATACTTAATTACATTAATACAATTTTCATTTAACCCTCTTTAAGCTAGCTGCTTTAAGAGAAGTCTTCCTCTGCACGTACTAGTGTGCGTGAAATAGCGTGAGGCACACTCGCAACTGTAGCAGTGCGAAGTGGACTTGTACTGAAGCAGTACAAGTCGTAGTGCCCCAATACATCTGGTAGCACTTAGTAGTCCGTCCAAGGACCACATTTTCTTCATCTAACATGGACATGTTAGATGATAGTGGGAATACCAGAAGAGAGACACCCCATCCACGTAACCAGATACTGGTATTGGCCGTTACGACAACGTCGCTTTAAATGTTTCTCCACGTAAAACTGAGGTTCCCCCGCGCATCAAGAAGCGCGGGGGGGGGGGAATTCGAAGGAAGCATTTGATGCTTTAAAGTACGAGTTGAAACTTCTGCGTGAGAGCCTTACTCGGGTTGGGGGCTCTTTTGAAGCGGTTCAAAACCGTATTTCGATGCAGGAACGTCAGCAACCTCGTTTAGAGGGCCAGATGGACATCCTGGTGAGGATGGAGCAATCTGCGGCACAACCGCTTGTCTCGGCGCCAGCGCCTTTAAGCCCACGTGAGAAGGATCGCAATCCAAATGGCTTAAGTAAGACGTACACTGGGTGTGATCCCGGCTTGCTAGGAAGGTTTGGCGTGTAAGCTGGGCTCTACATGGTTACGACCGTAAATGGTACAGTAAAGCGCCGGTGCAATTTGGTCTTGAAGACCGCGGAAACTAAGTTAGAAGGTAGATTATTCGCGCTTAATAAAACTCGGTTTCCGACCACATAAGAATTAAGGCAGCTTGTGCCTTTGGCATTTGCTTGTTCTTTTTATTTATCTTGGCTATCAGCCATCGTGTCACGTACATGTCTTAAGACACTAAACCGCTTCGCGAGAAGCTCTCTTATTTGTTTCCGAATGGTAACAGGGCTGATATCAGCAAGCCTATCTTTATGCAGCAATAATATATTTCTTGACATGTTTGTTACTTGATGCGTACCTCTCAAAAAGAGATGATTTCTCCTGTCGAATAATTACAAATTACCCTTTCCAGATGTCTGCAATTTCGGTCGTCGAGGCGTTAGTTACATGTTCATCCAATTCTTGCTTTTAAATTTTGATCACTTAATCGATCAAGCGCTGGGAATCGCATTTGACATCTTTGTCGACGTTTGACTTCTTTGTCGAAATTACTGCAGCATCTTGTAACGATGCTTTCATCAAAAGACGGCGTATAGCGTTCCGCAGCTCGTTATCGTGCAGACCTGAGATACATGTTTAGTTTTTCTTTAGAATGCGCTTCGATCTTAACAGCCTTCCACCAATAAATTGAACATAGCCGATACCCTTATACTCTCTATGTAACGGGGTGTATCGTCCCATGTTGCACCAAGCGACCCTAAGGCCTACCACGACCACGTCGAAGCACAGGGTCAAGAACAGTAACCGCATTACTATTTGCCTCTATTCGAAAGAAGGTCTCATCCATTAACCTTTGCAATCGAGGGGGTGCCTATTGATACTCTGCTGTTTTTCGTTCAACTGAGCGGTGGGAGGATTGTGTATGGCTTCTGGAGACAACTGGCAAGGTAAAATTTATCTGATGGCAGTTGTTGATGCTGGTTGATCAAGCCACCAGTGCTTGTTGAAGTTTTCACAGAAAGCGGGTCAAGAAGGAGGAATCGATGCACAGAGGGCCATCTCATACTACATATCATCAGTTGCCAATAGCAATCACCATCACGGGCACCGAGTTCAGCTTCAAAACGGCGTAATGACTGCTGGTGTGCTGCTTTCAATGCATGACTGGAGATCTAAAGATGTCATAGTTAGGAAAAGTACATAGTGAGACCTGGAATACAATGAGACATATTTTTCAACATGTTTTTTGGATCACTTTTCTCATCAGATGCTGCCATAATATGCCATCGCCTGAAGGGGCAAGGCTTTGCCATTTGCAATTTGCTTCTTTATCGCATTGAGCATAAATAGGCAGGATTGATTATCTTATGAATAAGGAGTAGGTCACCTGTTGAAGACAGCATCCATCTCTTCAGACCGTAGTGTGCACTCTCCACTCGTTGTGTCGAAGTGTGCCCAAAATGATTAATTCTTTTTAACCATGCCCTGACAAATTTCTTTGTAAGGCAACCATTGTTATTAAATATAATTAAAAGCCTCTGCAGGGCAAACTGCGAGAGGGATTGCACTGTCTCTTGGTACCTTTCTTCCGTTGATGCATTGGCAACAGCCTTTCAATGCTCCTTCATCAATAAATCAAATGCCATCTGTCCTTCACTTCCAGCAGGAAATGCTTGGGAACATTTCCGAGAATATTTTGTTCGATATGTCAAATGCATAACATATTTTCGCAAGAGGGGAACAGGATTGCAAGTCCATACATGAGGGCAAGCTCACGGTCTGTAACGAAGACGAGATTATTGCAATGTATGTTTTGACTACAAAAACGCTAATATTTAAGAAATGCATCAGTAAAAAAGAATATGAAACGCTGCAAGGAAATAGACAAGAAAAATGCTGCTTACCGCTTGAAATTGTGCCAAGGCCCATTCATAGTGCTCCCTAGTTTCCGCCGGAAGGAAACAAAAGAACACAGTGTATATTTGGTTGGTGGGAGTTGAGAATACGCAGTGAAAGAGAGGCATTTTGTGCTCGTTTGACTTGTATGTTGAATCCATAACAAACACCTATTTTCCACACCACTGTGCAACTGTTGTGGATGTGGTGGACTCTATGTACAAGGGCGGTAAACTTTTATTTTCGTACCCGTTTGACCTTGGAGTTTGCGAAATGGTCAAGCAGTGTTTCCAGTGGTGATCGACCCCCAAGTTCATTCGCCTCAACAATTATTTAGCATTCCAAGAAATTTTGAGCAGTTGCGCAGCCGCTTTGGTCAGCAAGTTGCAGGGTGCACAAAATGTTGCGAGGTGCAACTCCAGCAAGGGTTTGCTGCATAATGAGCGGCATGTTCTGATGAGATGCCTTGTTCCTCACTTGAGGATATGCTGCTACATCAGCAGGTTCATGGTTGTTTCCTGGTTCACCAACTCTCACAGTCCAAGTATTCTCCAACACATTGACTTGACGAATCCCAGCACAGTCACGTACTAATTTCATCCTAGAAGGGCATCCTATTTTCCTTGATTTTTGTGCAGACCTTGCACCATGTCCCTCATACTTGTAGACCCCATGATGTTTGCAACCAAAACGAATACTCTTCATTGGCTGTTCTACACCCTTTCCATACCATTCGAGCAAATAGTGCAAATATCGTATTGTTCAGCTTCAAAATGAGCTTGAAGAGCTTTTTTTGCTATCGCAATTGATCGGTATGTTTCTTCAGCTGGACGAGCAAGAGGCGTCGTGATAGAAAGATGGATTTGAATTTGAATTTGTGGTGAAGTGCTAACAAGCTACGTCAGGGGCGTGCGAGCTAACCAATCGTGTGTTTGAGAAAATCAGGTTGGTGTCCCGTACGCTCTGCTAAATCTACACAGAAATTAGAAAAAAACTAAACTCCGGTGGGGATAAAAGCTCCAGTGAGAATAATATCCCCCTTAATATATTATCTAAAAGGTAGGGAATATTTTAAGAATATTACTTTATATGATAATAATCGGAAGCTTATCCATTGGTATATATAGAACATTATATCTACATGCTCCGCGGTCCAGTCAGCACTGGGCGCGCGCAAAATGTGATATATAAGATTTTATTACATGTTTTGCATTAGTATGTTATTAAGTTAGTACTAAAAAGATAGAAACAGGAAAACTTAAATATATGAAATACAGTTTACTTTCAACTCTCTTTAAAGCGAGTGTTTTAAAGAGAATTTTCGGCTGCACGTACTAGTGTGCGTGGACTGTTGTGATACACCACTCGCACTGAAGCAGTGGACTTGCACTGAAGCAGTACAAGTCGGCCGTGCCCCGTTACACCTAGTGGCACTTTGTAGTCCGTCCAAGGACCACAGTTCTTTCATCTAACGTGGACATGTAGATGATAATGGAAATACGCATCACGTTTCGCGCGATGACTACTCCTTTGTAAGTGACACAGA
>NC_090618.1:2048259-2056906 GCF_004359215.1 Bremia lactucae
ACTGTTTCGCCCTCATCGAGGTTATGCACAGACTTATTTCGATGACATTTTTGTCCATAGTCGTGCGGAGCAGGGTCGGTTGGATATGGACATTCATTTAGACCATTTGCGAGCAGTGCTCGAGTGTATGCGCACAAAAAATTGTATGCCAATCCATCTAAATGCATTTTTGACGCAGACGAATTTCCTTTTTTAGGATGCTTTATTGGAAAGCGAGGCCTTAGAGCGGATTCCGCTAAGGTAAAAGCCATTGTAGATTGGCTGGTTCCTAAAAACCAATTTTTTTTGCGTAAGTGGTTGGGTTTCGCCAATTATTTACACAAATATAGCGATTTTTTTTTTTCGCTATATTTGTGTAAAAAATTGGCGACACCCAACCACTTACGCTGATATGGCTTGGCCATTATCTAATCTCCTTAAAATGATACAGAATGGTGCTGGACTAGCACCGAAAATAATGCTTTTCGAGCAGTTTAGGATAGTCTTATCCATGCCCCGATTCTGGCACTGCCAAATCCAAATTGGCCTTTCAGTGTCGTCTGTGACGCATAAGATTTTGCCGTTGGCAGTGCTCTGTTACAAACTGATGTTGATGGGCATGAACGTGTTATTGCGTTTGAGTCTAGTTTATGACAAAGAGTTATTTGCTATGAAGTATGCTATCGTCAAATTCAGAGTTCATCTGCTCGGCTCTAACCCGTTTGTGATATAAACAGATTACGCGTCATTACGCACGGCAACTAAGTCGCCCCATCTCTCACAGAGAATGGTCCGATTACTATCCTTTTTCGCGAAATACTTCGAGGTGAAGTATAAGCCCGGCAAGCAGAATGCTTTGGCCGATGCGTTTTCGCGCAGGCCGGATTATGAGCTTTCTTATTTAACGACCATCTTGTCGCCTTCTCCTGAATTAATCCGTTCGGCTCACACCAAGGATAAACAGTGTGTAGCTCTGGTACGAGCTTTAAAGAACTCTGATTCAGGTATTTAATTGTCGGCACGATTGTGTACCGATTTTCTATCGATAACGACCTGTTGCTTTATTGCACAGACATCGCGGACCCTCCGCGTGTCGTTGTTACTCATAATGAGGTTATAAAGTACCGAATCCTCAAAGAGGCACACGATACTGTCCTTGGTGGTCATCTCGATAGAGAAAAGACCTACGGCTCTATAAGCCAGAGTTATTGGTGGCATATAGGTCAGTACATATGTTCGCACATGCGAAACTTGCCAACGGATTAAAACCTCGGCGCATGGTGCTGCACCACTGGCGAGCCTTCCCGTCCCCAGAGGTTGCTGGGAGTCCATTAGTATGGATTTTGTTTTCGGTCTACCGAAAGGTTCAGCTGGTAACTCCGGCATAGTGGTCTTTGTTGACCGATTGAGCAAAATGGCTCGCTTAGCGGCCGTGCCGGATTCCATTGACGGAGAAGATACAGCTAAGCTGTTTATCGATCGCGTGTTCGACAACATGGTTTGCCAGTGACAATTGTCTCTGTTCGGGACCCCCGTTTTACAAGTTTATTCTGGAAATTATTTGTCCGAGTGCTTGGCACCAGACTGGATATGTCCACTGCGGACCATCCGCAGACCGACGATTAAACTGAACGTATCAATCACGTCATTGAAGACATTTCACGCAGCGTGTGTGCTCAGACACCAAAGCGCTGGAGCCCATTGCTCCCAGTGGTGGAGTTTGCGTTAAATAACGCTGTACATGCCTCTACAGGCTATACTCCGTTCTAAGTAAACGGTCTCACCCATCCACGCGTTCCATTAACGATACCACTGAGTGGTTCAGGGCTTGTACCGATAGGCTTGCTGATATCAGCCCTGTTACCGTTCGGATTTAAGTAAGCGAGTTTCTCGCGACGCAATTTAGTGTCTTAAGACATGTAAGGAATACGATGGCTGATAGCCAAGACAAACAAAAAGAACAAGCAGATGCCAAAGGCAGATGCTGTATTAATTCTTATATGGTCGGAGACCGAGTTTTACTGAGCGCTAAAATTCTACCTACCAGCTTGGTTTCTGCGGTCTACAGGACCAAATTGCGCCCGCGCTTTATTAAACCATTTACGGTCGTGGCCAAGAAAGGCCTAGCTCATGCGCTAAACCTCCTAGCAAGCTGCGTACATACCCAGTGTTGTACGTCGGCTTGCTTGAGCCATATCGGGACCCTTCCAACGTGGACTTGAAGGCGCTTGCGCCGAGACAGGCGGTCGTGTCGCAGATTGCTGCATCCTCACTAGGATATCTAGCTGGCCCTCTTAACGAGGCTGCGGACACTCCAGCGTCAAAAGACGGTCCCCAACCGCCTCAAAAGAGCTCTCATCCCAAGCAAGGACCTCACGAAGAAGTTGCACCTCGTGATGTAGAGCATCAAATGCTTCCGCCAAAGTTCGGCCCCCTCCCGCGCTGCTTGATGCGCGGGGGAACCTTTAGTTTCATTTGGAGAAGCTTTTACATCGACGTCGTTGTAAGGGTCAATACCAGTATCTGGTGAAGTGGCTAGGGTACCCCTCTTCTGAAAACTCTTGGGAGTTCGAGGTTCCTCTTCGGCAAGATTGTTCGTACGCCGTTGACGTTTTTGAGCGCCAAGCTCAGGGTCAACCCGCGTCAAACGACGCTTCCCACCACCAAACGTGGGATTAGGTGGATTCTAAGCCTCAGTGCGGCTTCGATTATGGTTGTACGGTCAACCGAAGCACTGAATATTGGCTAGGCCTTTGTTCGTTTTGTGGCATAATTGCCGAACGTAACTGGCCTTTGGCCTTAAGTTTAGCGAAATTGAAGCGAAGCTTCCGTTCCAAACGAACATCACCTCTATCCGCAGACTCTCTGATATTACAAATATTACGAAGTCGGCGAACCCGGTGGACACAGTTCTCAAATGAGACTTCGTTTTCCCTCCTTGTTTCGTTTGGAAACAAAACGATCGAAATTTCTCTCATGGAGGTCACCGAAGCCCCACCGGCTTGATCACGTAAACGCGTCAAATACTGGCTTCGCGTCATTACCTTTGGCGTAAGGTATTGCTCATGTAGAGCGTCGCGGGCAGCGATCTCCTCCAGCGTCCTCGCCGGGTCACCGGAGATCCAGGTGCTCAAACTGTGACCCGCTATCTCTTTGAGACGGTCTTCCGCACTAAGCGGAATGAATGTATATCCACTATGAGCCTTAGCTTTCGCTATTTCGGCAGCTCGACGACGAGCTCTTTCGTCTATGAGGATTATCTGCACTTGCTCTTCATCGAGCGGATTCGTAATGATGTTGGACTCAGGGTCCCGTGTCCTGCTCAATGCAGTTGAAACATCAGCGGCACCACGTTCGGAACGGATTCGGAGCCCGCCGACGTTCATTCGGAGGAGAAGGCGTGAAAGAACGACGCTCTTTCTCCTCCTCCTCGGACAGAGAGTGACTTTCAAAGTCCACCATTCCCTCATCGTCGAGGAAGGTACTAAGAATCTGTGACTCACGCTTGATTGTCATGAGACAAAGGAATGAAAAACACAGCCGAACGGTCAGCTGTTTAGGTTCCAACCTCAAAGAAGAAATGAAGCGAATGTTGTCACTCGGTGTCAACAGTCTGATAGGGGAGGGTGTAATGGGGCACACATCGGTTGGAAAATCGTTGTTGTGGTGCATTTACTTAATAGGTGTAATAACCTTTTATCTAATTTCAAAATAGTTAGTTACTTAAAATCCATTTATTAAGGGTATCAAATGTGGTCGCCGCAGAAATAAATCCGGCGGACAAAATCTATTTTAATTTAGCTTGGGAAAGGTTTTAAAATTTAAATAATCAAATAAAGTGCAGTTCCGCTTTTGATCTTAAAGCGTCAAGTGCCTTCCTAAGGCTTGCGCATTGATCTGTAAGAGATAAAAGCCTTTCTAAGGTATATCCTCTTGGGCACTAGTTGCCACTTGGTTCTACGAACCCCTGAATCCCTTGAACTAGGATTCCTTAAGCTTTAATAGCTTGTACGACTCCCTGAGTTGTTAAATCCATTAGTTTAATAGAACTAAGTGACTCTCTGAGTCTGAAAGTCTTCCTCTGACTTTAGGAGCGAGGTAGCTCCGCTGCATTCACGATCTACCAAATATAGCTACAAAGAAACTATACGGAAAATTTTACGACGCGATCGTAATATCTCTTTCCATCTTTTTACTTATATTTTCCACTAATTAAAGTTCTTGTGCAGCTACCACGAACAGCGTCATCTCGACGAGCCTATATTCTAACACGCCACGGTATAATAAACTGTTCGTCTTTTAGCAAAGTTGTTCCAGTAGGATAGACCACATCATTCGATTCTTGAAGACTGTACTTGTCGGCTGCATATCTCTCACCACCCTTTTGCAAGTCTTTGACAAATTCAGTCCCAATTGACAGCATCGTTCAAATCTTGATTTGGTTCTTCACGTCATCGCTGCGCAAATGACGAATATCTTTAGGATGCAATTGCGAAATATAACGATTGAACCATCTGGTCTTTGCGCCAAAAATGTTCGAATAATCAAATTCTCTTAGCGCTTACAAATTTTGAGTTTCATTTTTTAATGCCAAAATCTAGATCCAACATTTTTTTTGATTAAATATAAGCGACATTTTTGAAAGCGGATAAAATGATGTTTACAATACCAAGAAAAAACAATGAAGGTTCACTCGGGTCTGCAGCTACAGGTGCTAGCGCTGTACAAGAAAGCACTGCAAACAGCGAAGTACAAGGACTCGGATACACAGCGCTACATACGTGATCGCTTTCGCAACGACGTATGGACTCTTGCAATCGCTTCAAACCTTTTAATTACAAACTTAACGAACCCTACGTGTACACTTTGTATGTCGCCATGGATAGGTGAGGGCGGTAGAGCGCAAGGACTTTGCCGTAATTGAGCACATGTTGCGCAAGGGTGAGCGCGATCTCAAGATGCTGAGCAGGGTAAAGGCGGCACAATTTGCTAGCGTCAATCGCACGACATCAGACGCAACTCCTCGTATCGATTGATAAAAAAATTAGTGTCACTAATCTAAATATTCGACGCCAGTTCACTTACACACATTAAAAACGTGATGAATGCATAAAAAAGCGTCTACCGTGGTCATATATTATTATTTTGCATCCGCTTTTCGACCAAAACGCAAACCGCGCCAATGCACCAGGAAACTTTGAAATCATTGAGATGCTGCGACAAAAGCAATAAAAAGCTTGCAAAAAAATTAGACGCGTTGTTTATCAGTCGTGTTGCGGTAAGAAAATGCAAACTAAGACTACGTGTTATTGCAGCAAGGCATTGAAGTGAAGTGCGATGTCGACCGCTTTTGTTAAGGAAATTATTGAAGGCCGAGCACTAGATCAAGCACCAGCATTAATCGCAACGTTCCGACATGGGTAGTTTAGTCTTTCCCATTCAGGTAGATTTATGAGAGCAGCACAAACGAACGATAAAGTGGGATATCTATTGGTCAAAGTTATCTGTGATGGATCAATCTTTGCCTCTTGACACTAGCTGCGGTAAATTTATCGATGCAGGGTTAACAGCTTCCTTTTCTTGCTAGTTATCGAAGGCAAAACCAGCTTTTATGAATCACACCGAAGGACCAAAAATGGCGAATCTAACTAAGATGAATAAAAAATTGTGTTAATTAGGATAAGTGTCTTTTCAAGAAAATGGTACACCATTCCCCAGTTGAATTTTTAACAAGTTAATTTTTAGCTCAACACATCAACAGCATGGAGCTGTACGAGTGTGAGGACGCGGTGGAGGCAGCGCTACAGCAAGAGCGGCCGAAATACATCGTGAGCATAATTAATAAGGCAGGCAAGCGTTTATACTTCGCCAAGTTATTACATTATGAATTTATTGGCGCCGTCATTCTTGTCCTATAAGTTCCTGGCTCAGCAGCGGTCTGAAGGTAACAGCACCGTGCTCGCAATAGACTTCGTATGCATTGACTGTCGTGCCGACGGTGCGTGTCACCCTCACAACATCAGTTTTGCGATAAAAAAATACAAATTGATTCTTTTATACACTCCAGGCCCTGAAGGCAACGCGCGCGCCTTCTTTTCGGCGCCACCACCCACTGTGGTCTTGTGTGCTAATCGTCTTCACTCGGCGCAAGAGGTGGAGGAATCTATAGTGCATGAACTTATTCATGCCTACGATGTAAGCTCATATAGGCTACAACGACTGCACGTAGCATCGCTTATTGCTGATTATTATTTTCCATGAACTGTGAAAGTATACGGTGCGCAAGATGGACATTACCAAGTCCGATATTTTGGCCTGCAGGTGATTTGGATAGTAATATATGTGGTAGTAGCATATTCATATCACGTTACCGCAGTGAAATTCGATCAGCACGTGAGTCCGAGTGCTATCGCAAGGCCAAAGTACTCGAGACAATGCTGCCAAACGTCGAGTTTTTTCAAAAAAGTGCGCGTTGGCTTAATGCACGATGCGTTCATGAACACGCTGTTCGATCGACAAGTGTACTTTTGTTGTATACTTACGATGTTTTTTTATTTTACGTCTAGTATTTACGTCGTATATGATGACACCTTCTTTTATAGTCCATCTTTCCTATTGAAGCCCGTGCGGAAGTTGACAAGATGTTTGAACGTTGTTACAACGACAAAAGTCCCTTTGCAAGTCCATAAAGGATGTCATTAAACGATGTATACGAGCTGATAAATAAAGCGAGATGAAAGTGTGTCTACTTTAAACCTTTTGATTGGTTGTATCCGACGACTTTTGACGGAATCATTTGTACCCAGTAAGTACTGC
The DNA here is from genome assembly GCF_004359215.1 of Bremia lactucae. NCBI lineage: Eukaryota > Oomycota > Peronosporomycetes > Peronosporales > Peronosporaceae > Bremia > Bremia lactucae. The sequence continues at coordinate 2,055,055 of NC_090618.1, forward strand.
CTAAAGACAACTCAAAGGACAAAAAAATACAAATTTTTCTTTAGCATCAAGGAGCTCTTTATTAGCCTGTAGAGTGTTTCTTTGCTGTACTATCGACCATCGTATTCCTCGCGTGTTCCTCATTCAGGTGTTGAATATTTTAGTTTTACATCACGTTTGCAAATATATGATCTTTGAGTAAGCAGCAATCAGCATATTTGAACGCGCAGATGGAAGCGATCTGAAAGTGACAGTCGCGGCAAATCCAATTACAAAGCAAAAAAAAATCATCCAGATATACCATCAGGAATTTAACGAAATAGAAGTAAGCAATATAGTTAATGATTGACTAATTCATAGTCCATTAAATAGCAGGAGTCTGCGTCAGCGTCCAACCCCAAACGCTATTAATGCGTAGCGCATACGCACCGAAGTAAAGAATGCTTTGACCAAGTGTGATTGCTCTACGATAATTATTTTAAACGCACGAGGCCAAGCATGTTTCGGCTACGTTTACAAGATTGCTTGGAATTAGCTCCAACTTAAAATTTTTACTTTCTACCTTCTTTGTTGTCTACTTCATAGCGTACATTATATTGGAGGTTTGTAAAAGGCTAAAGTTGCCCTAATGTTCCACAGTCCCCGTTAAGCACACATATGTACTTAAGGGGATTGTAACGGGCACTACGACTTGTACTGCTTCAGTACAAGTCCACTTCGCACTGCTTCAGTTGCGAGTGGTGCCTTACAATATTTCACGTACACTAATACGTGCAGAGGAAGACTTCTCTTAAGGCAACTAGCTTTAAGAGGGTAAAATGAAAACTGTATTAAATATTTAAGTTTCTCTTGTTCTATCTTTGTAAATGCTAATTTAATTATGATCTAATACTAAACATGTAAATGAATTCTTATCTCTATCTTATCTGTAACTCTCTCTTTGATTACTCCTACAGCTCATTAGTCTGCGGAATAAATAAGTATAATGGTCTATACCTATTTATGGATAAGAATTCTGAATAATGACGATATAAAGTAATATCCTGCAAATATTATCTACCTTTTAGATAATATATTAATTAGCAACCTTTGAGTGTTAATTTCATGTAACGATACACCCCGTTACATCCCCCCTCTCTTAAACGACAATCACTCTGACTGTCATTGGTTGGAGTGGTCACTATGTGACCACTTGATTTAAGAAATGATGTTGATTGGTCAAAACCATCATTTTAAATTCCATCGCATGAAGAATCAACTCATGCGGGGTGACGATAGTGCTGCGTCTTCGGCTGCGATTCGTGCAGCCGCGGGTGACGCACTGTTATCTCTTGCGGCAGACGGAACGTCTGCCGTAGTATCTTCCACTCGCACAAAACTTGATGTTGCGAGTGCACGTGGTGATTCACCACGTGAATACGACCCCTCTTTGGAGGTCGACTACGAATGCGAGTCGGATGAAATGGCCGACTCGGGGAGAATGGAACAGTCGCCTGATATACGTCAGGCGGCTGACTATGAGCCTTCGAATGAGAGGGATCATTCTGATAGACGAGTAAACAGTCTATTTAGATCCGACGATGAGGATGATCCCTCACGCCCGCACGATCTCCCATACTATCACCTGCACGTGTTTCTGTGCAAGGTGACGACGATGGCGTAAGCCATCGTAAGAAAAGTTCTTGTGGTACCCCTGCTTCAGTAGGTACCACTCAGGGGAGTGAAGACAGCTAAGTGTCTCATCTCGCTCCTGAAAAGAAACCGTGGCTTTTGCCAGAACGGCTTATCAATAGCTTATCTGGAGAAACTATTCCTGACAATAAATATCCTTTATTTATTGCGACAAAGCTACATGGCCTTGATCCCAGCGCGA
>NC_090618.1:2057006-2096398 GCF_004359215.1 Bremia lactucae
CATTTCTTCTTTGAGGTTGGAACCTAAACAGCTGACCGTTCGGCTGTGTTTTTCATTCCTTTGTCTCATGACAATCAAGCGTGAGTCACAGATTCTTAGTACCTTCCTCGACGATGAGGGAATGGTGGACTTTGAAAGTCACTCTCTGTCCGAGGAGGAGGAGAAAGAGCGTCGTTCTTTCACGCCTTCTCCTCCGAATGAACGTCGGCGGGCTCCGAATCCGTTCCGAACGTGGTGCCGCTGATGTTTCAACTGCATTGAGCAGGACACGGGACCCTGAGTCCAACATCATTACGAATCCGCTCGATGAAGAGCAAGTGCAGATAATCCTCATAGACGAAAGAGCTCGTCGTCGAGCTGCCGAAATAGCGAAAGCTAAGGCTCATAGTGGATATACATTCATTCCGCTTAGTGCGGAAGACCGTCTCAAAGAGATAGCGGGTCACAGTTTGAGCACCTGGATCTCCGGTGACCCGGCGAGGACGCTGGAGGAGATCGCTGCCCGCGACGCTCTACATGAGCAATACCTTACGCCAAAGGTAATGACGCGAAGCCAGTATTTGACGCGTTTACGTGATCAAGCCGGTGGGGCTTCGGTGACCTCCATGAGAGAAATTTCGATCGTTTTGTTTCCAAACGAAACAAGGAGGGAAAACGAAGTCTCATTTGAGAACTGTGTCCACCGGGTTCGCCGACTTCGTAATATTTGTAATATCAGAGAGTCTGCGGATAGAGGTGATGTTCGTTTGGAACGGAAGCTTCGCTTCAATTTCGCTAAACTTAAGGCCAAAGGCCAGTTACGTTCGGCAATTATGCCACAAAACGAACAAAGGCCTAGCCAATATTCAGTGCTTCGGTTGACCGTACAACCATAATCGAAGCCGCACTGAGGCTTAGAATCCACCTAATCCCACGTTTGGTGGTGGGAAGCGTCGTTTGACGCGGGTTGACCCTGAGCTTGGCGCTCAAAAACGTCAACGGCGTACGAACAATCTTGCCGAAGAGGAACCTCGAACTCCCAAGAGTTTTCAGAAGAGGGGTACCCTAGCCACTTCACCAGATACTGGTATTGACCCTTACAACGACGTCGATGTAAAAGCTTCTCCAAATGAAACTAAAGGTCCCCCCGCGCATCAAGCAGCGCGGGAGGGGGCCGAACTTTGGCGGAAGCATTTGATGCTCTACATCACGAGGTGCAACTTCTTCGTGAGGTCCTTGCTTGGGATGAGAGCTCTTTTGAGGCGGTTGGGGACCGTCTTTTGACGCTGGAGTGTCCGCAGCCTCGTTAAGAGGGCCAGCTAGATATCCTAGTGAGGATGCAGCAATCTGCGACACGACCGCCTGTCTCGGCGCAAGCGCCTTCAAGTCCACGTTGGAAGGGTCCCGATATGGCTCAAGCAAGCCGACGTACAACACTGGGTATGTACGCAGCTTGCTAGGAGGTTTAGCGCATGAGCTAGGCCTTTCTTGGCCACGACCGTAAATGGTTTAATAAAGCGCGGGCGCAATTTGGTCCTGTAGACCGCAGAAACCAAGCTGGTAGGTAGAATTTTAGCGCTCAGTAAAACTCGGTCTCCGACCATATAAGAATTAATACAGCATCTGCCTTTGGCATCTGCTTGTTCTTTTTGTTTGTCTTGGCTATCAGCCATCGTATTCCTTACATGTCTTAAGACACTAAATTGCGTCGCGAGAAACTCGCTTACTTAAATCCGAACGGTAACAGGGCTGATATCAGCAAGCCTATCGGTACAAGCCCTGAACCACTCAGTGGTATCGTTAATGGAACGCGTGGATGGGTAAGACCGTTTACTTAGAACGGAGTATAGCCTGTAGAGGCATGTACAGCGTTATTTAACGCAAACTCCACCACTGGGAGCAATGGGCTCCAGCGCTTTGGTGTCTGAGCACACACGCTGCGTGAAATGTCTTCAATGACGTGATTGATACGTTCAGTTTAATCGTCGGTCTGCGGATGGTCCGCAGTGGACATATCCAGTCTGGTGCCAAGCACTCGGACAAATAATTTCCAGAATAAACTTGTAAAACGGGGGTCCCGAACAGAGACAATTGTCACTGGCAAACCATGTTGTCGAACACGCGATCGATAAACAGCTTAGCTGTATCTTCTCCGTCAATGGAATCCGGCACGGCCGCTAAGCGAGCCATTTTGCTCAATCGGTCAACAAAGACCACTATGCCGGAGTTACCAGCTGAACCTTTCGGTAGACCGAAAACAAAATCCATACTAATGGACTCCCAGCAACCTCTGGGGACGGGAAGGCTCGCCAGTGGTGCAGCACCATGCGCCGAGGTTTTAATCCGTTGGCAAGTTTCGCATGTGCGAACATATGTACTGACCTATATGCCACCAATAACTCTGGCTTATAGAGCCGTAGGTCTTTTCTCTATCGAGATGACCACCAAGGACAGTATCGTGTGCCTCTTTGAGGATTCGGTACTTTATAACCTCATTATGAGTAACAACGACACGCGGAGGGTCCGCGATGTCTGTGCAATAAAGCAACAGGTCGTTATCGATAGAAAATCGGTACACAATCGTGCCGACAATTAAATACCTGAATCAGAGTTCTTTAAAGCTCGTACCAGAGCTACACACTGTTTATCCTTGGTGTGAGCCGAACGGATTAATTCAGGAGAAGGCGACAAGATGGTCGTTAAATAAGAAAGCTCATAATCCGGCCTGCGTGAAAACGCATCGGCCAAAGCATTCTGCTTGCCGGGCTTATACTTCACCTCGAAGTATTTCGCGAAAAAGGATAGTAATCGGACCATTCTCTGTGAGAGATGGGGCGACTTAGTTGCCGTGCGTAATGACGCGTAATCTGTTTATATCACAAACGGGTTAGAGCCGAGCAGATGAACTCTGAATTTGACGATAGCATACTTCATAGCAAATAACTCTTTGTCATAAACTAGACTCAAACGCAATAACACGTTCATGCCCATCAACATCAGTTTGTAACAGAGCACTGCCAACGGCAAAATCTTATGCGTCACAGACGACACTGAAAGGCCAATTTGGATTTGGCAGTGCCAGAATCGGGGCATGGATAAGACTATCCTAAACTGCTCGAAAAGCATTATTTTCGGTGCTAGTCCAGCACCATTCTGTATCATTTTAAGGAGATTAGATAATGGCCAAGCCATATCAGCGTAAGTGGTTGGGTGTCGCCAATTTTTTACACAAATATAGCGAAAAAAAAAAATCGCTATATTTGTGTAAATAATTGGCGAAACCCAACCACTTACGCAAAAAAAATTGGTTTTTAGGAACCAGCCAATCTACAATGGCTTTTACCTTAGCGGAATCCGCTCTAAGGCCTCGCTTTCCAATAAAGCATCCTAAAAAAGGAAATTCGTCTGCGTCAAAAATGCATTTAGATGGATTGGCATACAATTTTTTGTGCGCATACACTCGAGCACTGCTCGCAAATGGTCTAAATGAATGTCCATATCCAACCGACCCTGCTCCGCACGACTATGGACAAAAATGTCATCGAAATAAGTCTGTGCATAACCTCGATGAGGGCGAAACAGTTGCGTCACTAGACGATTAAATGTTGCCGGGGCGTTCGAAAGCCCTTGTGGCATAACCAGCCACTCCCATAACATGCCGCTTGGGCTGCTAACAGCTGTAAGCGGGATATCGCTAGCTCGCATGAGCAATTGGTTGTAGCCATCGACTAAGTCCAATGCACTGTACATTGTTCATCCCACCATATTGTTCTGAAGAACATCTTTTCTAGGAATGGGGGTTCGAGCTGGTATAGTGACAGCATTAAGCTTATTATAAGCATGTACAATGCGCCATTTACCATTTAGCTTTTTGACACAAAATGTCGGCGTCGGATGAGGAGATTGGGCTCTCTCGTACCATTCCAGCATCGTGCTTAGCACGGAAGAAATCGTCAATGACGGTCACACTGCTCCCTTGGTAAAGGCCATTGTCTTGTGACACAGTATTTGGTACCCGGAACCAAGTCAATTTCATGCCGAACACCTCTTTCTGGAGGTAAAACAGATGGTGGATTATTACATACCACATCTTGGAATTCCTTAATCAAGGAACTTAAGGGATCCGTAGGATCTTTAAGGATCGATGACCCATTTCGCGCACTAAGTGCAGCCTTTGTGTCATCCAGGACAACTTCGTCTAAAAGTGACGATGAGTTTAACCCAAATGTTGGTCGAATGACCACCATTTCAGATAAGTCGCCAGCCTTTAAGGCTCGGCCGCACTCATTAATAGACTTTCGTCTTACTATAAGTAAATTATAAGGCTTTAGAATAGAGAAAAAGTAAAACTGTAATTATATTTAAATTTCCTACGTAACGATCTTCTATCAACTATTGACTTAATTATAGTAACAACAAACTAGGTATGGCGCCTACTTGCGATTAATGGGGTTAAATAACACTTAAATTAACAATAAATAAGACTGATGCCTTATTCCGTCAATATTACCAAATTTGGTAGTATTAACAGTGCTAAGTTAAAATGAATAGAGAGAATAATCTGTACTTTTATTTATTTTCTATCATATGATGTAATATTAATTATTTCTCATGTAGGAAATAATATTTATGTAATGAGACACTCAGTTACATCACCCCTCACTAACCAACATTCACAATAGTGAATGATATGGAGTGACGGAGAAAAATAATAACGTAATTGCCTGTTAAATTTGCATCATTTGTTTCCTCTAAATCTATTGCATTATTATTTTTGTTCAAAATCAATTCGTGTTTATAAACCTATAAATCTATTCAAACAATATCGATTATTTGAATTTATGTCCTTGGTATAACAAGATAATTTACTGTTAATTTTGTTTTTAGGTTAAATAATATTTTTATAATTTGCGCATGGTGTCGAAACCTGTGCGCGTAGCTGGCAAGATCGCAAAGCTGGCAGCTGCACGGACCAGTGCAGTTGCTGATAATACAAATGTTCCAGTAGACGCGAGTGCGTCTTCTTTCGGAAATACGTCACCTCCTAATCCATTGGATATATGTCAGCTGCTACTCCCATTGCCGGTGGTAGTAAGGAGACACCTGCTACTCGTATTGTAGATGACTGGGCCGAGTAGGCGTCATCGCCCGACTCACGGCAAGTGTTAAAATAAGGCCTCCGAATTAACCAGGGCCATGGAGTCATCTTGTGATAACACCATTGACGGCGATGAATCTGGTATGTCAGTATGCATCACCAGGGACGTAGTTTGTCAAGTCAAGCCTCGCGGCCTATCTTCTACACATTCTGAACAAATGCTTCCCAAGTTTGGAACAAAGGAGTGACATTCTTTGCCCGCTTACATGAGTACCAGCGATGCCGAAAAATGCATCGATGAAGAATTCCGTTTCGTCCTCATCAGACTTGAAGAACCTGGAGAAGTTTAATAACGGAATTTGGTACCGATCGTTGGTCATACCAGACGAACGAGTTGGGTTGCCCTTAGAGGGCAATTTAGCCTTTTTTAGGAGCAAACCGCAAAACATTGCGGTCCCTCTCCCGCTGGCTCATGTTAACGTTAGCGCTAACATTACTCTCAGAGTAATCCTTAGAATCACTTCAGAAAACGGACCGTAGTCGGTGCACGCTACAAGCTGCACCGTTTGTCTAGAGAGGCAGGATTACCTTGCCTCTTGTGAAGGGCTCATCTCCATGCTGTTTAAAGGGCGCAGGTTATACCCCTAAGGAAGCCTACTCACCTAAAGACCCTCAATGGAGGACGCTCATCTCTTGAGAGATATGTGTATGGTTTGAGAATCTCCAATTCGTTTACAAGCGCTTCCAGCGCTCGTTCGCTGATTGACCCTCTGTCGAGGAGGATGGGTCTCGTCGTACTGTTGAACGAGACCCGGAACGTCACCATCAGTTGGGAACGGGATTCCTAACTATCATGCGAGGATGGATACCCTCGCCATCGTCGAGACAACTCATTCAAACCTTTTTCACCTCACAGTAGTTCTAGAAGCGCTCAACTTAAAACGGTTCCACCACTCGAATCCGTCAATGAATGTGGAGGGGTCCACCTCATTCGCCGAACCCGAGTCAACACCGTACTTGGATAATGTTCTCCGTTATTAAGAGAAAGCAATGATCACGAGCGATCCCTTCGTCGTGACTTACTGACGACGGTCGACCTGTTTTCCCGCGAACAGCTAAAAACTGTGCGCAAGTTGCGGTTGATACGGAAGGACACGCCAGTTTCTTCAGAACGATGTATTAAAAGCTGGTCAAATGATTTCTCCTTGGAGGAAAGACTGGATCGTCTAGTTCATTAGAACCAAACTTTAACCCGAGACCATCAGGCTCTGGCTCGGAAGTATCAGGCTCTGGCGGAGTCCCTAGACCGTGCCGGATTAATTCGAAATCGGAAGAATTCTCGTACTGATGGTGAGGGCTGAGACGTCCGACATACGACGTAGGATGCGTACGCATCCTATGAGGTAGCTAGATCGTGAACGGATTGCCTTGGCGATGTAGTAGACGAGACGGGCCGATATACTTGGGCAGTAATATATTACTGCCTACATTCGTCACTATATGTTTTGATAGGTTTACCGTTGACAAAAGGACTAGATTACTATAATGTGAAAGAATGTTTGCTCTTCTATTTGTCCGAGATCCGTTTCTGTCGGTCCTGTACGAAACGAAGCACTGCTTCTCTAGCCAGCAGGAATTCTCCTGATGAATCGGTTTTGTTTTTGTCTTCAGTGCGACCAGTGCGCACTGCAGCGTTGTCATCCTCTTCTTAAGTGAGAGCATTATTGTTCTCACTAATATTATTGCTTTCGATGCTGAGTATTTCAGCACTAGCCTTATTTATATTACTAAGTTTGTCCGCTTCAAAGTTGATTATATCAGCATTGGTATCCTTCGCATTGACTGTAGATACAATGCGTGATGAGCAAGAGCAAGATTATTCTTTGCTTGAGAGAATCCTCCCCCCTTTATAAAGAGTTACTCTCAAACAAAACGGGTATACGTAAATTGCGCAAGCTATTTGCCAAAAACGGTGTATATTTTGTGGAACCATGCACTGAATTGCAAAACGTAAGCTGTACTATCGGCAAGAACTCGCTTCAACTCGTAATAGAGTGGACGTATTCGCAAAATATCTCTTCAAAGACACGATTTGAACGTTCTGTCTGACCATCTGATTCAGGATGGTCAGAAGTTGACATTTTCAAACCGTTGTATAAGTGATTTCAACACAGATTACCAAAATTCCGCCATAAATCTAGGGTCTCGATCTGACCAGTTCGCGAGGTAACCTATGGAGTCGAAATATCGTGTCAACAAAGACTCAAGCACAGCTTTTGGCTGTAGTCGACTCCAGTACTGCAGCAAGATGTACTTTTCTGCTGAAACGATGAACAACTACAAGAATATTATTATTTTTGTGATCGTATTCGGGAAATTTTAAGACGAAGTTTATAGATACAGACTGCCAACATTCTGCCGGAACATGCAGGTTGTAACGGCCCAGGATGTAGCCCTGAGCACCCCGGCCCAGGATGTAGCCCTGAGCTCCACCCGTTGAAAAACTTCTCAAGCACGTATGTAGTTCCGGACGAACTCATACTGGCGTGGTCAATAGAAGTCGCGGCTTCTCGTGAGATAGGTCTTCTCACGTCCACGATGACCACTTATTGGTGCATCGTGGCACTCATACATGATGCCTAAACGCAAATCATACTGGGTGGGGATGACAAAACGAGGTGTGTCGCCAGCAGCGACTGTGTAATCCATTGCGTGATGTATATCGATCTTGCTGAGGATCAATAGAATCCTCACAATCCTTTTAAGGATTCTGGGATGGATTTCTTAGGTAATCCATAAACCCTTTAAGAGCCTTATCTCCTTGATAAGCCCTTCTAACGTCGTCAGGTAATGTTGACGACGAAGCACTTGTTGTCGTAACAGTAGCCTTATGCTCATTATTGATTTGCGCAGCCGGCTCAACATCGGGCCGACGCTAAAGGGCATAAGCGACGACGTTAAGTCGTCCTGACTTATACTCGACGAAGAAGTTATATTTTGCGAAGACAGGCAACCATCTCGTCATTCTTTGCAAGAGGTCTGGACTATTTACGGCCGCGTGTAAGAAATATGGTCAGTTTATACAATGAACGGTCTGCCTAAACCTGGCCAGTGCGTATTTCATGGCAAGGAGTACTTTTCATGCACTGGATAGTTGCGTCCAGCTGGTTGAAGCTGACGCGATTGATAACAGACGATGCGTTCTGCGCAATCTGTGTCATATTGCATTAATGCACAGCCGATTGCAAAAATCGCTGGCGTCACATACCACTTAAAAAGGTCGGTCTTGGTCAGCAATCGCCAGGATTGGCGATTGCATCAAGCTTTGCTTGAAACCCTCAAAGGAACGCTGACAATCAGCGCTTCAAGACCACTTTACATCTTTCATCAACAAAAAAGAAATAGCCACTGTCATTTCGGCATATTTGCGTGAGTACTTGTGCAGGTACGCTTCTAAGTCTCTTTACGACGACAGGCGCAGGCCAATCGGTGATCGCATTGATATTTTTGGATCCGGCCGTACGCCGTGTATACCCACGATGCGCCCAAGAAGTGGTAATCGAATATCACTTTTTGAAATTTGCATGCAGCTTGTGCTTACGCATTACTTCCCAGTCATGGCTCTGCTATGAACAAAGATGTCATTGAATTGTTCGGTGCTGAATCCCGCACCAATCTCAATATATTGGTTACACATCTGTTAAATGTCGCAGGGGCGTTACTAAGTCCCAGTTGCATGACTAGCCACTCCCATAACATACCGCTTGGGGTGCTTACTGCTGTGAACAGAATAATTTGTTCACGCATAAGAATCTGATAGAATCCATCCATCAGATCCATTGACAAAAAGATAGTGCTCTTTGGCGTACCATCAAAGACTACGTATTTTCGTGGTATCGGCGTTATAGCCTGTACAGTAGTAGCGTTCAATTCATTAAATGCATGGACAATCCGCCATCATCCTGTTGCTTTACTCACACAGAAGGTCGGAGAGCTATGTAGGGAAATTGATCCCCTCACATGGCTCGCCGCCTATCGCTCGGCAAGGAATTTGTCGATCGCTAATACTTGTTCACAAGGCATTGGACACACGGTCTATTAAACCTGGTATCAGGTCGATTTCGTGTTGGGTGACGTTATCCTTAAGCGACTCGCTCGGTACGGATTCAGGGAATACATCCTTGAATTCGATCAAATCCTTATATAAAGGATTTGTCTTCAAAGACTTCCAAGATTGAGACGTAAAACTTTTAATTTGAGTCTTCTCATCGAGGACACTTTAGTCTATCGAGGAGCTGCTGAGAATCCGTCCGCTCTCAAGAAATACTATTGCCGACCGAATATCGGCCACGTAACTGTCATCTGTGACAAGTAGGAAGGTTTGCTTGACTTTGCAACTACGCAGAATCACGCACGAACCGTTTTGCTTCTAGCGTTGGCAATTGAGTTATATCGAAAGTTAACGTCGGAAGGGCTATCAAATTTATATGTATTAGCGCCTACACTTGATACATTGTATCTAACTCCACAATGTGTTGGGTATTCACAGTAAGGTCTTGTGCAGTCATCCTAAACGCTTGTGGATGCTCCAAGACGTTCATCAGTTGGCCATCTGATGACTAAGCAACAGGCATCGTCACGGCTTGATGCTGCCAATTATTACATGGCTCGTACTTTCTGAGTTATGGTTATCCTAGGATGACATCAAATTTTTTATCCAAATCTAATACGATGAAATAATCATCGTACTGTTTATCTTCTAGCGATTGGCGTCTAATAAAATTGTTCGAAGCCCCACAATTGACAAGGGGCTTGAGTGGCAACTTATTTGACACTTTTATATTCAGGTGATGAGGTTAGCTTTATCCCCCTGGGGCAGTTACACACAATGTTTGTGTGTGACGAGCAACTTTCGTCAAAAGGCCTGCAAATTCTTTTAACGTTGGTGGATCGTAGGTCCTCCAGTGTTCCTAGCGAGAGGTCGGTCTTTCGCTATGTGTTCTTAGGCACTAGCTTTGGGGGACTACACTTATAGGCGTAGTGGCCAGTCTTTAACAACGGTTACATTTTAGTAATCCTTTGTAACATGTACAGCGAGGTTTCTTGCTCTCTAAATACGAGAGGTCCATGGGTTATGGACCTCCGTTTTCTTTCGTCTTGGTGGACGATATGCACACGAGTGGACAAAAGCCAGTTTCAGGCATAATTACTTCTGTCGCGCTAGAGATCGCTTGGTCGAGCGACTCTAATCTAGCCCGAACAGGTGAATCACGACAGGGCCGTCTGCAAGACCTTAAATGAACACAGTCATCTGTGTTTGTTAATCAAATGGATGCCAGACGGCACAACTGACCAGGTATCGTGTATGATGGGTATATGCGTGTAGATCACGGTTGCCATGCTTCAGATCCAGGAGCTCGGCTTGAGCCCTGAATTCGGCACATGGCAACTCAAATGTTTGCCTGAGACGGGTCATACGACCCGATGACTAATGGGTCGTGAAGCTTGATCCCCAAGGCCCAGAATTTAGCACGTCCTAAGACAGGGTCACACAGCAAACACCGAGGAAGTTCAAAACTGCTATACATTCAGATCTTTTAGCAGTCTAACTACAATAATAAATCAGGCTACCAAATGCTACTAATCTAATACTACTAAATATCAATACCCCGTACTTGAGGTGTCGACACGTGTCGCTCGTACCTATCTGAGTCATATACTAAAACCCAGCTATATTTGCTGATGTACTGATACACATCCCGACTATATGACATAGTCAAAATATCCTTAGTGTGTCAGTACACCAGTCACATGTGACCCCGCTACACCCACCCACACCCGAATAGGAAATACTGTTCGCTCGGAGGGGGAGCTAGGAGGGGGAGCCCGAAGGGAAGTGACACAACGAGTCTGCCCCGCTGGTATCCACACACGCAGAACCACCGCAGCGACCACAATGACGACCGACCCCAAGACGCTCCCAGGGCACTCGCAGACCACGACGCCATCGACTGATACAGTCACCACAACGACAGACGTTACGACGCCCAACGGGCATGCCAAAGAAACATCACTTGAGCTGTCAAACACCGTGCGTGATGACCCACCGGATACTACGACACCATCTTAACGAGAAGCAGCTCACCAGGATGCAAACAACTCTGATGCAAAAGATCATGAAACCTGCTCGGCAAGCTGCATCGCAGAGCTTCACACAACGCGCTGCTCAAACATCACTCGAATAAGAAGCCACGTGCTGTGTGTCAGCTTTGCGAACTGCCGCGCGACGCCGCAAGCGGCAAGAGCGTGCACAAGGACTGAAGTGTGCTCGCGAGTTCGACACACGACCGTCATCGCCGATATTCACCGACGTTCATCATGCCCCACTTAAGACGATCACTGCCGACACGTCTTCTCTAGAATCAGCGCCATCAAAATTCAGAAGGGGAGGCCACCCCACGACATCAACCCGAAGAGCCTTCTAGGCCCTGTTAGCGCGGACCAATTGAGTGGCAACGCCTATAAGCGTTCTCGACGTGCGCACAGTCCTCCATGAGGTGGTCCTCCGGTTCGCACGTATTTGGGTCTTCGGGTAGCCACGTCACTTTACCCAGAACTCCTGCCGTCCCGCCTTACGGCGATGTCCGACAAAATTTTCAACATGGAAGTATCGCTCTCCGTCGTGATCTAACAAGGGTTGAGGAGGACGAATCATACCACCATAGTTCATCGCGTTCGTGATGATAGATACAATTCTGACCTTCACTTTGCGGATCGTGTCGGTAGCATTGATAAACGTGCTGTAGTTTTCGTATACAAGCATTTGCATGTTCGTGTCCAGCTCTTTGATTTCTTGTATTAATTGGTCATCTGTCGATAACAAGTCATTAAGTCCGCGAGTCTTTAGTAACACCTAGTCATCGAGAGCTGTATTAACATGGCTACACAACGCAAACTATGGCTACATGTAGTCTTCAAGGCACCTTGACGTAGACATTTGAATCAAAACCGGGCGAATCAATATTGCGTTGCTGCTCTTGTCTACTTTCCTGGTCCTCCAGCCCGTAATAGCTGCTAAGCAGCTCTTGCATGCGATTCATACCGTGGTCGTTCTTGACTAAAGTTGCTCCAGACACACAATCATTATGTGTCTCTGCACCTGGTGATGAGGTATCCCTCATCATCTTGAAGTTAAAAGTGACAAATGATTTGTCACTCAGAGCCCTAGTGGACTGCGGAGCGTCGAATAACTTTATTCGTCGCCAGTCACTAGAGGGTCGTAAGCTCAAATATGTTGAGCGCGACATCCCTCCAACGAGGATGACACAGGCGTATCGATAACAGTAATGAAACGCGTAGTGAAATTCCCCTACACGTTAAAAGATTTACAGTACGATGTTGGTTTCATCGTACTAGATTTCGATGATAAATTTTAATGTCATCCTAGGTTTACCTTGGCTCAGAATATACGAGCCAAGGATCAGCTGGCAGAATCGATCCGTAAAGATGCCTGTCACTTGTTCATCAGATGGCCATCTGATGAACGTCTTGGAGCGTTCACAAGCGTGTGGATGTACTACGACTGAGTGCGACGGCCTCACTTGTGGTACGGTCGCTAGTACAACTGTACAAAATCACAGTCTGGGGAGTTACGACCCCTTCCGAACTCACTGGCTTCGTTCTAGGATCGCTTGGCGGTATGTCGAGACGACCTATCTGCCGTGAGGGATCGTGTCCGCGTCCTCGAGGACCATGATCATGCGGATGATCGTCGTGTGAAACATTGTGAGGGATCACTGAGCCGTCAACGGCATCGCATGGAGCAGCTTGCGACTCAGCTCGACGACAGTATCGGGTATTTGACTGCGACGATGAACAAGGACTTGAATGACCATCAGCGTTGGCTGGCTTCGTTGTTTGATCGGGTGGAGATCCTTAAGCGCCACTTTACGCAGGCTCCTGCACCTCTTTCGTGCCAGTCTGCTTACCCCTTAGGTCATCCGTCGTATCCTTCGGGCCCACCTGCGAATCCTTCATTGACGACCGGTCATCCACCGAGCGATGATTCTGCTGCACCCTCGGCTGATGACCTTCGTCAGATGATGGGACAATTGTGGCGTCTATTTCAGACCTGCCCGCCGGATCAAGGTTGGCCTTGAGCATGCCAACATATAATGTCGGGTGCGTTACCATAGCCGATGGCATGTTCAACGTGTAGGCACTGCCGTGCACACTGATGACCGTGAACGGCTCCACGAAACGCGGACGAAGCTTCGTACTACCGACAACTGATACTGCGTGCATAGGTAGGTTCTTAGCATTAATTAGCATCAAATTACCAACCTTAAACACTTGCGTTTGTCGTCCCTTACGACGAAGACTTACGTCACCGAATTCTATATGAGGCCGAATAGTGCACTTTTGGGGCGCGAAAAGGCGTACACGTCTGTGGCACGTGACTTCGGGTGGCCCCGCATGTACAAGTGGGTCCGAATGTATGTCAAGAGATGCCAGACTTGTCAACGAGTGAAGCCTCTGTCGTCTTCAGCAGCGCCGCTACAAAGTTTCCGGTCCCAGTGGACTGCTGGCGCGTAGTGAGCATGCACCTTATCTTCGATCTCCCGGCGGAGAGGCATGGCCATACGGGCATTATGGTATTTGTGTGTCGCCTCAGCAAGCTTATGCGACTAGTGGCGGTTCGCCGAAGCATTACGGCGCCGCAGGCGACACAGCTGATCATCGACAATTTGTTCCGACATCACGGACTTTGGGTCTTTCGTGATTGATCGACATTCTCGGTTTGCGTCCGCCTTTGGCAACATCTTTTTCGACTGATGGGAACTCGACTGGAAAGGTCGACGGCGGACTATCCGCAGACGGATGGTCAGACCGAACGAGTCAACCGTGTTTTGCATGATGTGCGTCGCAGTGTTTGCGTGGATGAGCCATCCCAATGGAGTGCGCAGTTAGCCCAAGTGGAAATTGCAATGAATAATGCGGTGCATTCGTCGATAGGGTCATCCTGTTCTCTGTAAATGGGTTGCGGCATCCGCGTACTCCGCTATCGTTGCCAATGGCTTCTAATGTCGATGGAGGAGAGGCTGCCTGCCGATGACCTGAGAGGCCTAAAAGGGGTTCGACCATTGGTCAAACGCAATATGCTGACGTTTATATTGTAACTGGTGAAGCCATTAGCTACGTGTCAGGGACGCTATGGCTGCTGCTCAAGACCTTTAAAAGGAAAACAGTGACAGTCATGGTCGTCGGAAGCGCGTGTTTCATACCCCGGATTAACACTGTACAACAGGAGTTCATCGGACAGACTCTACCGATAGCAATGTGCCTGCTGGCGCTTCGTCAATTTTTCGACTTCCGAGGGGCGCTCATCGACTCTACAATCCCTTGGAAATCTGAGTCTTGAGCATACGCCTTACTTATAAGCTCAAACACTGATGATTCAAGATGCCTAACGTGTGCCAGTTCGTAATCAGGACGTCTCGATAGGGCGTCCGCTAGCACATTCTGCTTTTCTGGCTTGTAAGCCACCACAAATTGTGTTCCGCAAAGAATGACGATCATCGCGCCATGCGCTGTGACAAATGGGGCGACTGAGTCACCGTCCTTAACGAGGCATGGTGTATAGACGACAAAGGGTTTGCTGCCCAGCAGGTAAACCCGAAACTTGACAAGGGCGTACTTCATTGCTAGAAGTTCCTTGTCGTGCACTGGATAATTCTTCTCGGCAGCCCCAAGCTGTCGCGATTGAAACGAAATTACCCGTTCATTACCATTGGCATCCAGCTGCAACAGAGCACAGCCAATGGCAAAGTCTGATGCATCACACACCACACTAAATGGACGATCCTCGCCCTGCAACGCTAATATTGGTGCCGACTGTAGGCTCAACTTTATCGCTTCAAAAGCTTGTTGGGGGCCTCCTCAGTCCACGAACAGGCCACCTCGCTCTTCAGCAAGTTGATCAATGGCCTGGCCATCTTCGCGTTATTCTCGCTGTACTTAGGCAAATAATTCGCGAGACCCGACCACTTGCGTAAATCCTTCTGGGATGACGGCGTTGGTCATTGTGCAATTGCACGAATCTTCTCTGGATCCGTACGGATTCCACTCTTCCCAATGAAATATCCCAAAAAGGGAATCGCTTCCGCCCAAAAGAGGCACTTGTTGATATTCGCACAAAGCCGATTCTCGCGCATACACATCAACACCCCTCGAAGGTGCTCGATATGCACCTGAACATCCGTTTTACCCACTACAGTCTTGCTGTTAACGAATATATCGTCGAAATTTGTCTGCGCGAAGTGCCGGATCGGTCGAAAGAGCTGCGTAAATAGCCTATGAAGCGTAGCTGGTGCGACGGAAAGCCCCTTGGACAATTTTCCCACAACATCCACTGGGAGTACTCACTGCTGGGAGTACTCACTGCAGTGAGAGGAATATCTGATCCCGTCATGGTTTGTTGATAATAGCCGTCGACCACGTCGAGCGCGCTATAAATACTGCATCCGGCCATGTTTTTCTGCAGCACATCCTTCCGAGGAATTAGCGTAGATGCCGGGTTTTTGACTGCATTCAGCTTGTCAAAAGCATGAACCATGCGCCAATTCCCGTTGGGTTTACGCACACAGAACATCGGCGACAAGTGTGGGCGATTTTGACTCTCGGACAAAGCCTGCTGCGTGATTTCCCGGAAAGAATGCGTCAATAGCGTCCACTTATTCCTTGGGCAGTGGCCATTGGCGTGTCGTACAGTACTTTGCAGCCGGCTCCAGATCATTCTCATGGCGTACACCCCGATCCGAAGGTAACACCGAAGGAGAGTCTTCCAAGACCTCATCCGCAAACTCCTTCAACAGAGGATAAAATAGATCCGTTGAATCCTTCAGATTGGCCGAGCCGTACCTCTTCTGACGACGAGGCTTGCTCTCCTTGTTTAACACCCCCGGGGCCATGACCAAAGAGGTGTTCAACTTCACAGACGTCGCTTCGCGACGTATCAGGACTACATCTTCTAGCGAACCCTCCTTTAGGTCTGCTAAGAATTCCCTTTGGGATATCTCCTCAAGCTCGTAGAATTATTCGAGCTTAGGAAGCGGTTCCGCCGCAATCCCGTCCATGTCATGTCGATCCGCGACTATGACCTCCAACTCAGGAACTGAACCAGCCCCATTTTGTGCGGATCGACATGCTTTTACGCCTTCCTGTGCGGGAACTGAGTTAGTCCCTTCGCCTTGTGTGCGCTGTCCAACAACTGCCATTTCCTGCGACAAAGTGAACCCATCTTTGCCACGTGCGCGTCGCTCAGCGACTGCGTCCTCCTGGGTGGAGACTGACCCAGCCTCACCACCCTTTACGCGTCGTCCAACGACTGCAATTTCATGTGAAGGAGTGAACCCATCTTTTTCACGTGCGCGTCGCCCAGCGACTGCGTCTTCCTGAACGGTAGTGGCCACAGCATTGATGCTTGCGCAACCCCCCACGATTACTTCATCCGGTGAAGGATGAAACGCATCTCTTTCACTAACGTGTCGCCGAGCGACATCGCCTTTTTGAGCAATAGTGACCGCAGCACCACCGCTTGCGCAACCACCCTCGATCGCGACTTCCTTTGTGGAGGCTGACCCAGCCACTACACCTACTAAGGCCCCAGTCGATACTTGACGGCCTTCTTCATGCACCACCTCCGCCGAACCGGCAAAGAGGCGTTCCGAGCGTGGAATGCGATGTTCGTGCACAAATCCATCATGTGACGAGGAGGGTACATTACCCACCAAAGCTCGTTCCACGGGTGGTTTGTGGCTAGCACCCACGGTGCGACTACGCCAGTCGATCCATGGCTTATGCTTCGTAAGCCATGGCATCCCAAGGATTAGATCATACCGATCGTCCGTATCCAAGCCAGTGAACAGTGGTTAAGAGTCAAACTCGTCAAATTTGATTAATAAGAGTAACAAAACCTTACGAGTCGATACGATCGATCCTGTCGCTAGGCGAACGGACACCTTGCTGTTGCTTTTCGAGTCTTCAATAGCCTTGGCGTACAACGCTTGCTGCTTCTCCACAGTGGCCTTTGTCGCGAAGTTGTATGACGCGCCCGAGTCAATCAAGACCGCCATGGGGTCTTCGCACCCCTTCCCCTTAGCGATAACCACCACCAGGTTTGACCGCACAGCGACCACAGACGAACACAACAGTGTTGTCCCCGGGAGTTGTTCTCCAGGAAGAGATGGAGACAACCGTCCTCCTTTCTTGAAAGCGAGTGATTTCCCAGTAGGACGTCCCGCGCCTAGTGGGAGACTTCGTTTTTCTACTCAACAACGCTCACTGCGTTCAGAGTGTGCTATGTCGAAGCAGGCTTGCCATGAACTGCCTTCCATGAATTTTGGATCATTCTCTCCCAAGCGCATTACACCCGAAACAGCGGCCATCAGCCTTCGAATTTTCCCAGCGCGGACGCGCCCGCCCGATGAAATCTCCATGGGTTGGGGCTTCGGCGAAGTCCGTCGACCCGACCTGGCCCTGGGCCGATCTAGTGCAGTGGTCTTCCAGAAAAGCTATTTGCACAGCTTCTTTGAACGTAGTCGCTTGGCGGCGAAAGAAGTCAGTGCGAACAGGACCGACTCGTACACCACCCATGAACACTGTGACCTTTACTTGTTCCGACAACGGAGCCCTCGGCCATGGCGGCCTCCAAATTTTGGAGGTACTTCAAAAAGAAAGGATCGCATAGTTTTGATCTCCATGAGAGAGTCCAGTAAGGACCGGTTTCCTTGCTCGTTCGGCAAGAACAACGACCGATGACGCTAGGCCACGTTGGCGATCAGAAATGTCGTTCGCATCTCCTAGCCATGAACTCCCGCGAGACAAATTATCCCGGAGTAGACGTCTCCTTGGCCACAGCCCACGCCCTTTTCCGACCTCTCAGGTTTGAAAGGGCAAAGGCCACTTGAGACATCGCGTCGCGAATCTGGCCTACGCTCAGCGCAATCTCGATCTCCCGGATCCAGAAGACCAAGCTATCGTCTTCCTTCCCGTTGAGCATGGAAACGCGGACCTTCACAGGCTTCGACATTCCTGAACGCGGCGTATACGACGCCGGCGTCGAGGAGGTGACCTGTGCCTCCGCTCTCACTGCCATACGTGCGACATCTTGCGCCGCCGTACTCATGTGAGCAATGAGAGAGGACTCGTAACGCTCGAAGCACTCAACTCAAGCCCTTTGTTGATCGGCGGTCAGGGAAGGGTATCCGACAAAAGTCTCCTCGCCTAACAGGCTGCCGATCCTTTCAAGCGTCGTCCAATGGGCATTGAAAAGGTAAGAATAGTCCTGCCTGAGAGGCATATAGTCTTCAAAGTCATAAATCCTGAGTGCCGTCCAGATTGTTTCAATCCTTGGCCGCGGGATTGACTACAAGTGCCACCAGGTGTGACAGGGTCACACAGCAACTAACAGAGGAAGTTCTAAACTGTTATACATTCAGATATTAATCAGTCTAACTACAATACTAAATTGGGCTAATATATGCTACTAATCTAGCGCTACTAAATATTAATACTCCGTACTTTTGAGGTCCCGACACGTGTCATTCGTATCTATCTATGTCATAACGATAACCCAGCTATATTACTGATTTACATTCCGAATATATGACATAGTCAAAATATCCTTAGTGCGTCAGTACACCAGTCACACGTAACCCCGTTACACATCTGGCTAAGCTGGACATGCCAAAATTCACTTTCGTCACATTATCACTGACACGGCGAGCTTCTATGCCGTCGTCTCACTTGACAAACCATCTCAAAAGAAAGTTGCCTTCGCCTCTATTAAACTTAGAGACTTCGATCGTTAAGCTTTCGGGTCGACGGGAAGCGTCGGCCCGTAAGCAGCATTTACACGCTGCTGTCTCAACAGCTCCAATTGATGTGCATCCTGCTCTCTCAACACCTCCGCGTGTGAGAGCCTTGCTGGTAAAGCAGGGCTACTTTTCTAGGGTCGTGGTTGTACGAACTCAGCTATGGCTGCATGATATTCATCTCTTTTCAGAGTGTACACGATGGCGCCAACGGCTGGCCCACCTTAGTATCAAAGAGATAGAAACAGAAGAGATAAATTATATATATGGAGACCGATCAAACAAATAAGCGTAGGCAGCTTATTTGTTTGATCGCTCTCCATTCAAGGTTACTCAAATGAAAAAAAAAACCTTCACGCGTGGCGTGATAGCCTTCTTGAGGGGCTGGAAAGCTCACTCCTTCTTCATTCAACATGTCTTTGTTGGATGGAACGTGCATAAGTCGTTATACGGACTACGAAGTGCTACCAGGTGTAACGAGACACATTTCACAACTGATCAGTACTAGTTAACCGTACACTGATTACAGGAAAGGTGAGGTTCCTTCTAAGTAGCCAAGGGGCTTTAGCTACCAAATGTAATTCAAAGGATTAGAAGTAGGGAAAAGTAAAACGTTATTAATAAATTTAGTTTCCAACGTAACGATCTTCCATCTACTACTGAACTTACTACATGGATAACTAACTAAGTATGGCGCCTCCTTGCGCACCACACAATCGTGTCTTATAACGATTAGCGGGGGTTGATTTAGGCTTAAATCAATTGATCAATAGAGCTAATGTCTTTTTGCATCGATATTACCCAATTTGGAATATTGGCAATATTTAAGTCAAAATAATTACGATAATAAATTTGTACTTCTTTATTTAATTTCTCACATAGAAAACAGTATTTGTTATTCCTCTTATAGAAATAATTCTTATGTAATGGGACAATACGCCTTTTCGCGTTTGTACATGGCCTATCCGGGGAAGCATTTCCGTCGCTTTTCCCAACGAGCCGTATCCTATACTTTTTTAGTCTTCAGATTGCCTCTTTGTCTTTGTCAAAACGACTTTATTCCTTCGACGATTAGCAAATCAGGAGCTCATTGTGATATTTGAGGAAGCTAAGCAGTCTATTTAGTCAGCACATCGCAATCGTCCACGACTAGATTACACATTCTCCACATGGCCGGTCTGTGACCACCAAGCGAGGTCTTATTCGTCTTTGCGTTTATGCATGGGGTAATATACTACTTCGACAAATCATGCCGCCGAAGCTTGAAGCACGTGGATGCTTCTAATAGACGAAACATCCTGCACTAGCCTCACACGTGACACAATACTCAGTTGGCATGCATGAACAAAATGACTTTGTGCGATACTTTTTTCAATTTTTATAAACTTTTTATTTAATAATCTTTTTAGTTACTGGGTCAAAAGACGACTGCTTTTTATTACCAAATGACACACTTTTGCTCGGGATTCATCGGCGAGCCCACGGGGCACGAAAAAGTCTCCGCAAACTTTTCGTAATTCATAAGTGGACCATTGACACGCCACTTGCCTGGTGCATGTGGATCAATCGTTCGCAACAACTCGGCAAATTCCGGCGTGCGTTTTTCGCACCAATTCTGAGCAAATGCCGTAAAAAACAAACGATCGTCGGCCACGGGATCCCGAGGCTGCACCGAAGCACGAAGAATCTTTTCCGCCATACTATGAACCGTCGTTTTTTCCTGCAAGAACAATGACTCCTTGGAAAGCTCCCAAGCCAATGCATGATGCTGTTTCTGGTGCTTGTGGTGCTTGTGGTGATGATGCTTTCGTTCCTTGGCGTGATGTTCTGCCTTTCGCTCGTGTTTTTTGCGATCATGCTCATTCGGCTCGTGCTCTTCCTCGTGTTTTTGATACTGATGACGTCGTTTCAAATCACGCTTGTCGTCACGTTCCTCTTCTTCGTGACGATGCTTCTTTGATTCCGAATGACTTTTTTTCTTTCTCTTTTCATGCTTCTTTTCGTCCGTCTCCGAGTCGGAGTCATCGACTTCTGCGTCATGACGTACAACCGTCTTGTCTTGTTCGGGTTCCTGACGTCCTGTTGACGTGTCTTTCTTGTCTTTCTCCTGTCTTTTATCGCCCTGTGAGCTCTCATGGACCTTTGAAGCGCCTTGTTTTTTATTTCCATGGTGCGTTTCGATACGAGGATCCTGCATTTCGTCTTTGGGTTTTTTCGAATGCGTCGCTTTGGGTTCGTGAGGATGAAAATCCTTGGGCTTGGCTTGTGGCACAATCAAAGGAGATGGCGTTGCTTTTAAAACGTCGGGAAGACTTGGTGGCACTGGAAGAGCTGGCACAGTCGGTGGCAATAAAGGCAGTTCAGGTGGCGTCATCACCGATGGAGATACAAGAGGTTCTACTGGACTCGGAACGGGTGATGCAGTTTCAGAAGGAGCACGCTTTTGATCCGGAAGACTCGGGGAAGTGCTAGATGGAGAAATCGTGTCGTGTGGCGTCTCTTGTTTTAATAATGGCTCGACATGTGGAGCTGTGGAGGAAGCAGGCGACGGCATGACGGGATTTGGATCGGATAAGGCGGGTGAGGGTGGCGCGACTGGCGAAGTAAGAGGCATTTGAGTCGCTAGTGGCTCAGTAGGTTTGGACGCACTTGGCGCACTACAAGGACTTGCAAATGTCGCTTTCCAGAGTTGATATGCCTCGTAGGCAAGACGCACGCCGCCATTGTCAGCAATGTTTTCTCCAAGTGTGAGGTTTCCATCAATCTTCCCAAGTACTTGCCCGTCTTGACTTGACACGACTGGGAACGTGGCATACTGCGTTGCCAAGCACTGGGCTTTCACGTTAAATTGAGCTGCCACGGAGGGCGTCCACCACGATCGTAGCGTCCCGGTGCCATCATACTCTCGTCCTTGATCGTCAAATCCGTGCGTCAATTCATGACTCATTACCATGCCAATTCGAGCAAAATTCGCCGCGGCGGGGTAGTGCTGTGCACTGTAGAACGGTGGTTGGAGAATCGCTGCTGGAAACACCATTTTATTGGCACTTGGGTCATAATACGCATTCACGGTCGATGGAAACATGTCCCACTTTTGAGGATCCACGGGTTTATTGATCAAATGGATGGATTCGAAAGCACTGAGTTCAAGAAAGTGCTTGATATTCGTAAAGAAATCGTCTACGTGGAGCTCAAATGGTACGGATTGAGGGACTCTATCAGGTCCACCAATGTAATTTTTGACTTGACTCAACTTGTTTTCCGCCGCTTCATACGTGAGTTTATCCAGCCACGACTCGGTGAGTAACAATGCTTTCAACGACGCTTCAATCTCCGTGACAAGCGCTTGGGCCGAAGCTCGCGCATTCGGTCCAAACACAGCATCCATGTAATACGTTCCAATTGCATCGCCTAAGAACGTGCTTGTTACGCGTGTACAAAACTCTTCACGCGATACAAGAGCTTTGGCGCCTTGAAACGGACCACGAAAGTCCTGCCTCCATTGACGAAAGGATTCCCCGAGGTAGACACTCAACGAGTCGAGAATTCGAAACGATACGTACGATTTCAAGCGTGGCAATTGGCTTTCGTCTTGTAAAAACGTGTTTTGAGCAGCCAAGACACTTGGCGTCGCGATAATCGCATGAAGCATTGGAAATGGCTCTTGCTTGTACATGCCATTTAAATAGGCCATGACAAATGGATAATTGACAGCTATTTCGGCAAATGAATACGCCGTGGATGTTGTCAATGGGTCGCGTAAAGCAGCAGGAGGCAGCGCCATGGTGGCAAATGTTGTCTCAATTTCAAGTACGTCTGTTGCAAGCGTATCTTGATAGAAAGTGGCAAATTCGTCGACTTTAAAGAGCGACGTGACGTACGTTTGATACAATGTCGTGGTCATGTTGCGCTTTTGATCGTCGAGGTAAAACTCTCGAGATGGAAGCGTCAAACCGCCTTGCGACAGTTGCAAAACATTCGTACGCGGATCTTTCGGGTCGGGACCCACCATAAGACTCCAGAACGTTTCAATGCCGAGCGATTGATCCATTTCACCGGACCGTGCCATGAGTTCATGCGTTGAATTGGCGGCATGAACGTTCTGAAGCATCGTGACGAGAAAAGCGACCGCTTTCGTGTCCATGGCGGGTCCCGTGAGGCAGGATTGGTACAATGGACCAATGTCGGGGGGATTTTGACGGAGAATGTGCGCTATTGTGTCCTTGTTGCGCTCCGTGACGACATCGAACGAGGCATCGATACTGGCACGGTCCTTTGGAATAGCGTGCGTCTCGAGCCAGCCACCACAGGCGTATTGATAGAAATCGACACACGGGTCCGCTTGTGGGTCCTTAAATGCCTCCATCGTGGATAGAAATGCCGCTTCATCCACATTTGATTCTATGCTGGGCGTCGCGTTCATCGCGACACGCGCGTCGAAGATATTGAAAGAAGCGACGGGTGGCTGCTGGTAAAGGGCACGGTGCTGGTATAGGGCACTTAATGCGAGGAGACTGAGGGCTCCAGCTAATGCAAACGGCCATTTTTTCAGTAGGCGACCACTAGTGGGACGCAGCTCGATGTCGTCCACCAGTAGCGGTGTAAACTCGTTGATGCGCGTCATGCTTAATTGCGACGGCCAAATGAGATCTGACGGGGTTGGGATCTTAAGATCGGAGGCGTGTACCCATGGGATGATTACCCTCGTCAGTTTGATAATATTCTCTTGATGGCACACAATTTATACATTTGACCAAAAAACAGATCCGCTTAGTTACTGAAATTGATATAGCCTGGGTGTATAATCGACGGGGGTGTATAATTGACGAAAATTTTCTTGATACAATATATATATTTTTCACTTCTAGAGCAGACAACTACAACGAACATTGCGTCATGCCTTATGTAACTAACTCGATGACGTCACGGTCCGAGTAACCTTCGTTGAAAATTAATAAATTTTGCGCCTACGAACAAATTAGCTCTTGAAGTGACCTTAGAAAATGAGCATAAGTCGTTCGATGGGCTCTCACTCAATGCAACTTGCCTAGACGCGCCATTCGAGCACTCAAGCGAATACGCTGTTACCACCTTTTTTGAACTTGTTGACGTGATAACCAGCTCAAGTCATTACCATGTAGTCGTGCACGCACAAAACGCTTCGTTTATCTGTCTTTTAGCTGCATAGCATTCACAGCTCCAACTTTACCGCTAGTGGAGAAACAACGCCGAGATACAAGCTCACAAATGTATGCTTCGTATGAACCCATAATTAATGATGCATCAACGAAAATAAGCACAAATAAAGCACAAATCTTGATATTTTCTTTTACGGCATTTAAAATCCCTTTAATTACGCCATAAAAAGTTTAAAGACCGATAATAGCGACAATTAGGTTATCATTGCGTTCTGTTTGCCATAATAGAACTCGTAAAATAGCTCCATTAGCGGTGGCTTAACATAATGAAAGGTAATCGAATCTGGAGCGCAGCAATTCGTTCCATTTTGCCACCCAATGCCATTATGGTCCGAAAACCAATTCCACTCGTGATAGATCGATGTAAAGACATTGTGATCATAGTCTTCTGAGTCATGCGGCTTCGTATAGAGCATATTGGGGTCGTATTGATGAAACCTCTCGCGCTTCTCGGCATCTCGTGTATCCAATGGAATAACGCCAAAATGCCGCATACAAAACGACATGGCCCAATCTTCTCCTATTCTTTCGTATGGCAAACAAAAAGGTTCATCCAAAATGGTCTTTAGTTGTTTCAAATAGGCCCAATTCATGGCATACCCCGCCCCTCCAGCGGTATAGAATAATCCCCCCTGTTTTCGTGTCTCGTTCACAGTCTTGAGTACCGCGGCAACATGATTCGGATGAAAATCTTCAAATGGCTCGAACGCCTTTTGCATTTTCCACCACGGCAACGTCATTCGATGCCCTAAAAGCACTGGCCCTGCCCTGGCCGCCGCTTGCATGTCCAAGCTGCTTAAGTACGTTTTGAGGTTCTCCATGAGGACAAACGTATCGTCGTCGCACTTAAATATCCAATCATATTGATCCTCGGTGATCTCACGAATCAATAGCCGCACGATCTCACGGTGCTTTTGCCACAGCGTGGAATGCAATGGCGGGGCTGTGATCGCGATTGTGGGGTATTGAAGATCTTCAGTGTCACTCATGAAGAGAAGTTTGTCGCATTTGCGGCCCCACGTTTGCTTAATTGCTGGTAATCTCGTGTCGTGGTTCTCGTGGTATGTGAAGATCCAGCAGAGCACGCGGGTCTTAGCTGCCTCAGGTGAGAGGGGGGATACATGCACGAGCTCCATTGCAGGGACATGATTACTTAGCGCTTTGAGTAGATCCGGACGATGACTTACGATAGGAAAGATTCGCAGAGCGAGAAGTAGTATCAGCAGCATTAATTGCTTAAAATAGCCTCCGAAAACAGCAAAATTGAACAAAGGTAATCGCTTATAGGAGGTAATGACGATAATGTACTTACATTAAAAGCGCTATACCGAACGTCTAAGTACGAATGGCACATTGTCAAATCCATACAAAAGGATCGCTTTTGCAAAGAGGTTGGAAACTTTGTGCAGTAAAAGTCTTCAGCAACAGTGACAATCCAAATAAATAAGCGATCTTTACTTTGGTGTCTAGCTTAAGACTGTTTTCTGTTGCACCACTTTTAAATTGTTTTTAAATCGTTCTTGAAATAATCAGATACAAAACTAAAGTGTCTTTTGCATTTAATAGATTTGACTAAATATTTTCAAGAATATCCAAATTAGGACAGAAGACAATGAGTATTAACTCGCTTAAATACGAAGGAAATAGCTCGGTAATGTTGGTTGGTTGATTTATGTTAAGTCAACACCGCCAATCGCTACGAAACACGATTGGCCGGTGCGCAAGGAGGCGCTGTACATAGTTGGTTGTTAATCTATTAAAGCCAGTAGATAGAAGATCGGAGGAATTTGATGTACTAAAACAGTTCTTACTTTTTCTTTATTTTGAAGCCTCCGTATCCTAGTAGCTAAGACTTCTAAGCCGCTTTTAATCTTCCTCTGCACGTCGTGTACGTGAAGTATTCGAGGCACATCACCTTCGTAGATCGGTTAGTACTGTCATTAGTCCTTGTGGTAACGGGGCACTGCCGACTTGTACTGCTTAAGTACAAGTACACTTCGCACTACATCAGTGCGAAGGGTGCTCACGTCACTTCACGTACACTAGTACGTGCAGATGAAGACTCTTTTTAAAACGCTTGCTTTAAAGAGGGTTAAAAGTAAAATGCATTATATATATTAAGTCTTCAGTTTCTATCTATTTATTACTGACATAATTATATACTAATACAAAACATGTAATAAAGTCTTATCTGTCTCTCTCTTTGCGCGCGTCCAGTGCTGACTGGAACGCGGAGCAATAGATACAGTAGCCTGTATCTACCAATGGATAAGAGCTCCGAATATTACTATGTTAAGTATTCTCCAAATATTATCTACCTTTTAGATAATATAGTAATTAACAACCCTTAAGAATTATTTTCATGTAATGATACACCTCGTTATGTCACCCTTCCCTCAAACGACAACCACTCTGACTGTCATTGGATAGAAATGTCACTTAATTGAAAAAGATGTTGATTGGTCAAAACCATCGTTTTCAATTCAATCGCATGGTTTATAAGCAATGCGGTCAGCGAATAGTGCGGAACCTTCGGCTACGGTACATGCAGCCGCGGGCGACGCAGTTTTGTCTCTTGCGGCAGACGTTTCGTCTGCCGTAGTATTACTTCTCCCGCAACACTAGATGTTGATGGAGCATGTGGCACCACGTGAGTGCGACCCCTCTTTGGAGGTCGACTATGAATGCGAGTCGGACAAAAGGGCTGACTCGGGGAGAGCAGAATAGTCGCCGGATTGTCGTCAGGCGGCTGACTATGAGCCTTTGAATGAGGGGGCTTAATGGGGTTGTGCAATGGGGTAGTTTTAAAAATTGCACTATATAAGTCGTTTCATATTATGTACAGAATACTTGAAGAGGAAAGTTGAAATACGTAAAGCAGCGGCTAGCGACTTAGCGCCTGTCGGATTAAAGCTTTGGTCAGTTTTGGCTGTAGTAAACCGCTCGGACACGAGGGAAAGCGAGGTAAGACAGATAACGCAAAAGAATATATCAGAATTCCTTTAATCCACTGCTACAGACTTCTTCTTTGACTCTAAAGATTGCTATCGAGCGGTTATGAGCCTAAGCTCAGAGAAGAAAGAAGACATCGGCATGATACAGGCACCGCCGACAACCGGTCACGAAAGGGCTGCGTCGGAGCCTGCTGTGGTCATCCCTCCTCACGCTCACGAAAGGAGCGCGGACAACAATGCACTATAGAGGGTTCTCACGATGCTAAACGGCATGGACGGACGCATGAATAAGATGGAACTGTCGCAGGCGAGGAATGCTGAAGACGAGCGCATGAGAGGCGCTGTTGACAGCGGCATGTTCAGCTCGATGTTCGGTCCTGACTTCGCGGGGAACTACATCGAGATGCTCTCGACTGGTCGGGCTTGCGAAACCATCAAGCGCCCCGCGGTGGAAAGGCATGACGGGCTTAGGCCCGCAGTACATCAAGATGCGCCCTAACGCACACAGTCGCCACCTCGCCCACCTACCCCTTTGCCCTCGTACCAGCAGCTGCCGCAAATCCCAGTGCAAGATCCTAGGGCATCTCAGTATCGGACTCCCAATGCAAGGCAGCGCAAGCTTGCGATACGCAAGTTCGACGAGACTGAGATTTACGTTGGACTCAGGTCTGGTTTGTCTAATTGGGGCAAGACCTTTTAGCGACAGGTGAACATGGCTCAAGAGTCGTGCGGACTTCTCTGGACCGAAAATGTGACGACAGGTGTAATAGGACAGTACTTAACAGGCACTGCGGAACGCTATTTTAATAAGCAAGTCGACACTTGGTGGGCTGTGCTACCAACTTTGCAGCACGTGATGCAGCATATGCTTGACACGTTCAAGACCAACATCACTGCGGCTCAAGCAATGAAACTATTAACGACAAAAAGGACTTCAAGCACTCATGGCTAGAACATTGTTTGTATCTCGTCGCGGTCAGCGATGCAGCTGGAGGGGTCGAGCAGCAGGTGCTCGACAACATCGTACGCTACGCTTCGCCTGAATTCTCAACAATTATGATGGCGAAGTACCAGACGCATCGCGCCGACTATTTTGTGCATGCTAAAAAATTGGCGCACTTTGCGCAGACGATTGAGGTGATCTCGATCAGGACGTGCTTTTGAAGTAGGCACTCATGTGGAAGAGTCGATGTTGCGAAAGTGACACGACCTGCAATAGATGTGGAAATGCAGTACACATTAAGGCTGATTGTAGAAACAAGAAAACTGGCAACGCAAGTGGAGGCCGTCGAGGCAAGAGCGGTGAGAATATTGTGCTCGCAATTGGCAAAGGCATCTGTGCAAAAACTTGAGTTGTGCTCAGTTGTCCAAGACACTGTTGATCGTTACCGATTGTGTTGGCGACGAATGAATTCTAGACAGTAGTCAATAACTTGTCTTTATTAAGAAATGCGGAAGTATGCGAACATGAGTGCCATCTGGCTGATGGTAGTTTAGTGGAGCTGTTACGTGTCGGTAGCGTGGTACTAACGATGCTAGCTGAAGGGCGACAGAGAGACATCACGTTGACTAACGTTTATCTTGCGCCAGAGCTATCACGGAATATAATTTCGTACGGCAAGCTCGAGCGCAAAGGGTACGGATTAACGTATGATGGTGCAAAGCAGGCACTAGCAAGGCGCAGCGATGGTGAAGTCATATTTGACTATCTGTGGCAAATAATGCACTTTATATGGAGACAATGGACAGCATCATAATGGCAAGAATGCAAAATAACTAGCTGGTTCGCAGTCCAACTACTTCAAGTGACGTTTTTATGGCAATAGTACCGCATGAATATAGGACCAGTCAACCAAGGACATGCAGAGTGGATTACTGTACCATTTTCACCAGCGTCTGGGACATTTGGCTTATGACGCGGTTGAGCGGATGGCAAGAGACCCGGCGTCTGGCATCAAGATTACGGACAATACAAGACCTACGTGTATGTCGTGTGCTGAAGGGAAGCAGATCAAGAATGTGCAGTCGCACAAGGACACGTGTGTTAACTCGCCGATCGATTGTATCGGCGGCATCATATTCTCGAACCTTAAAGGTCCGATGACACCGAGGGACCGACTTGGAAATCAATACTTAAGTAATTTCGTGGATCCCAAGTCAAGTTACTGTCGCGTAATTCTCGCCAAGACAAAGGATCAAGCGGCGGAGAAATTCGAGCATTTTATGGTATTTTTCGAGCGTCAGTTTGGCTGTCGCGTACATGTGCTAAGGACCGTCGGCGGAGGCGACTATAGGAACGTTGATCTGTTTTGCAAGTCTCGAGGTGTTTTACGACAAGTCAGTGAAGCGAGATATTAAGCATCTAATGGAAAAGCTGAGATAATTTACCGGACAGTGCTTAAGATGGCTCGCTCGATGATATTTGCAAGTCGACTACCTTTGTCATTCTAAGGTGATGCGGTTGAGTATGCTCCATATATTTCAATCGCAGCCCAACAAGCGCTAACGAAATGCGAGCATCGCCGATGGAGGTGCTTACAAAGCGTGCTCCTGATTTGCGTGAAATTGTGGCTTTGGATCAGTGTGCTCTGTGTATTGCGATCCGCGAAAGATTTAGCTTCCAAAGAGGTCCCAAGCCGGCGTTATAATTGAACGCAGCGACGAAATTAAGGGCTACAGGGTTTTTCTGCAGAAGGAGAACAAGGTTGTGATTGCGCAGCACGTGAAGGACATCGAAACTCTGAGCGTTTCGCAAAACAGTCAGCTAGAGAGAGCTCTTGAGTTCGAGGACCGATCAGATATTGCGAGTTTGACAGGTTTAGGTGATGCTGTCTTGCACCCGGCGGCGAAAGATCGAAGTGGAAAGAAGAAGTCGAAGTCATGGATGCGTGTTGCGCACAGGACTCGAGGTGCAACGCAACGGATGCAGTCTCCTGAAGCTCAGGAGGAGTAAGGCCGCGAAGATAGTGTCGTGGCTCACGTATACGAACGCGATCCCAAGCGTTATGGCGAAGCAATGAGCAGCAGCAAGCGCGAAGGATGGGAGATAGCCATGCGTGACGAGACAGAAGCGCTGAGAGAAAACAAGGCTTGGCGTTTAGTCAAGTGAGACACCAGCAGTAATACACTACACATCAAATGGGTGCTTAAAACAAAATCGATGCGCACAGTGATATCGAACGGCTCAAGGCTCGGCTTGTTGCGTGCGGAAATGAGCAAGTGATTTGAGTTGATACCAGTTTACCTTCGCAGCGGTTATGGATATGTCAACGGTGAAGGTGCTACTTGCTCAGGCGGCGACATGGAGAGTGCCCGCAAAGCACGAGGATATACCAAACGCTTACATAAAAGCGGACAAGGAGTCTCACCTTGATATATTTTTACAGGTTCCACAAGGCATGGATATTGACGAAGAGACTTTGAAGAATTTAGGCGTGTCAAGTAAGAAGGAGCTATCGTTGGAATAGTGCAAGAGCTTGTACGGGCTTAAGCAAGCCGGTCGATTATGGAGGCAGCTTCTGCATACCAAGTTGTGTGATGCGGGATTCACACAGTGCGTTGCTGACATGTGTCTATACATGTACCGGTACGGCTGCGGCTGACCGATTCTTTGCAAGTCTTTCAAGCTTATCAATTAAGAATCTTGGCCAAGTAAGCAAGTTGCCATTTCTCTGGCAGACTTCCAATAAGATTAAGCCAGGACGACATAAAGTAGCTGTTGGCTTAGTTTCTAGGAATGTGAGTGGTGCTTAACGACGATAATGGCTTTGTACTGGACCGGGAGGAGTCATTTATTGATTTACTACGCGAGCACGGGCTCTCAGATGCCAAACTCTGCGCTTGCGCCTATCACCTACAGTGAAGAATTTTCAGTAGCTTGTTGGGCCGCTGCTTTGGGTTGCACGGTGCACAAGACCCGACATTGTGTTCGCAGTGCACAAGACAACGCAACAGGCCCATCAGCCCCAGCTTCACAATTGGAAACTTGCAATGCGGGTGGCGCGCTAATTAAAAAGGCACAAGGTCAATGAAGCTATATATGAGACCAGCCGGCAAGAGGAAAATTTCAATTGTGCTCGAAAGTTACAGTGACGCCGATTCGCCGCGGACAAGAATAACAGGAAGTCACTAACCGGATACTTCTTGACGGTATGGCGATCAGCTTGAGTGCTACAAAATAGGGCGGCGTATCCTTATCGACGATGAAAGACGAATTTGTGGCGGCGTCGAAGGTTGCCCGAGAGCTCTTAGGCGTGCGCGACATGTTGCGCAAAATTGGCGTGGTGCCAAAATTCCCCATGCTAATGCATGTGGATAATCTAGCCGTTATACGGCAGCTTAAGGGAGAGGCATCGTCGCTTGAAGGCAAATATATTGCTATTTCGATGCCCGTTGTGAATTTGTGCTGGCTTAGTTCGTGCGGTCGGAGCAGATGCTAGCTGATTTGTTGAACAAGGCACTCGACGCGACCAAGCTCGCTAAACTACGTGTTTTAATGCATGTCAGATATGAAGGTAAGTTCTTAGCCGAGGAGGAGTGTTAGAAATTGCATTATTCTAGTCGTTACACGTTGTGTACGAAATGCTGGAAGAGGAAAGGTGATATAGGTGTAGTAGCGGCTAATGACTTAGCGCCTGAAGGATTGTTAGTTTTGGCTGTAGGAAACTGCTCGGACACGAGAGAAAGCGAGGTAAGAAAGATAATGCAAAAGAATATAACAGAATCCCTTTATTCCAGTTCCTATTTGACTCTACAAAATTGCAATCAAAAAGATATACGAGCCAATAACATTCGCTATAGCATATTTGGTTCCGATGATAAGGATGATTCCTCATCGCCAGCACCGTTTCCCAGGCCGTCACCCGCACTAAACTCTGTGCGTGGTGATGCCGATGGCGCAAGCCATCGTAATAAAAGTTCTTGTGGTACCCCTGCTTAGGTGGGTACCCTTCAGGGAAGCGTAGACAAGAAATGTCTCGTCTTGCCCCTGAGAAGAAGCCGTGGCTTTTGCCAGAACGGCTAGTCAATAGCTTGTCTGAAGAGACTAGTCCTCACAAATATTATCCCTTATTTATAGCGACAAAGCTACATGACCTTGATCTTAGCGGAAGAACTTTCGCGCTGAGAGAGATTTTTATCTCGATGCTTTTCTTAAGCATCAATGGTATAGTGGCAGTAACAAGCGAGATAAAATCTTGCTGATGCAAGCCTGGAGGGCGTTTATTCGCAATGTCAAAGACATCGGACGCAAAGCCTGGCTTCAAAGACTTAACTTGATTCGCATAAGTTTGAAAAAGGAACTCCAACCGGTGCAAGATTTAAATTGCATCGGTTGTCCCGCGAGGCGAGACTTCCATGCCTCACGTGGGGTGATCCCTGTCCATGTTGTGTCGAAAAAACAAAACGGGTGAAAGGGGATGTTTATTCCCTTTCTTCGCCCTGGAGAAGGGCTCGCACTCTCTATCGAGATGTCCGATGCAATCGACGTGTTGCACCCGATTTACATGCGCCAGGGGCGCGTGTTTTCCGATGGATCACCTGATCCATCGGATGGGTCTCGTAATTCTGACGGAGGAGGCCCTCAACGTCAACAACCAGCTCGGAACGATGCTCCCAGCTGTCACGTGAAGGTGGATAATCGCGCCAGCGTACAAGAATATTCGTCGCTGCCTCTTCACATCACCTTGGTTTTGAATACGTTCCATAGGAAAACGTTGACCACCGTGGGAATCCACCAATGGTTTTGCGGAGGAGGAAAAATAAGATTTGAAGCAAGTGTCGGATATAGTCGAAAATCGACAAAGTTGATCACTTCCTCCATGATTTGGAGGAAAGACTTACTCACGAGCGCGGTAAGCGTCGCTTACTGGAACAGATGGTGCAGGCTCACAATATCGAACGGTTGTAAGACCATTCCAAAAGTGCGTACTCCATGTTGGAGTACGAACGGAAATATCACGCTCTTCGTGACGAGCTGTCTTCCGCTCATCGTGGTTTCGAGGATCTTCGGACCCGGCATGAAAACCCCCCTCCAAATTCAACATGAGAATCTGGTTCGTGACCACAAAAATCGTTTAGAGATTCTTGAAAACGGTGGTCATATCCGTCCTCGGAAGTAATCGCGTACTGATGGTACGGGCGAGAGCCGACCAATGTATAACTTAGGATGCGTTCGCATCCTACGTGGCAATTCTATTGTGTATGCATTGCCTCTGCGATGCAGTACACGGAAAGGCCCAAAGCTTGGGTAGTAGTTTAAATGCTACCCACTTTAGTGACTACGCGCTTAGATAGGTTTACCGTAGAGAGTGCACTAGATCATTAATTTTAAATATATGAACATTTGCTCTTCCATGTTTGCCTCCGTTTCGTTTCTGACGGTCCACTGCAGTAGCAATAAAATCCCGTACGAGACGGACTACTGATTCTCGAGCCAGCAGAAATTCTTCTGCCGACTCATTTGATTTGTCTTTTCCAGTGCGCTTTGTGCGCACTGCCATGAGATATATCTTATTTTCGATGTCGATTGTTTCGACATCATTCGCGTCGTTGGTAACTTCGACGCGTGATAAGCATGACCCAGAAAATGATTTTGCTCGTGCGTGTCCAGCCCCCCCTTAAACTAGAGGATTTATTTAATTGGGTGGATATGCGTGGATGGTGTTTCATGGGCTGACATAGTCAGCCGTGTTACGAGAGATCGACACAGTGCGCCTCGACTATGTTGCGCACGCTCAGGAAATAGTTTCTAACTGAAAGGATGCCGATTACTAGAGAGGTGTCATTTGTAGTTAGCTACCAGATATGTAGGTACGTCACTTCGCAACAAATCATCTTTGCCTGGATTTTTTTCTACACATTGCGAGGACAAATACCCCGTGAACTGCCGTTTCTTCCAAGTGGTTGGCCGACAAACGCTTTCATAGCAACTGTTGACCTCCCTTATTACAGCGACAGTCTCCCTTTAATACTCCTCTTCTAACAAATGATTTTTGGGCAATCTACCAGCATTAATCGCACAAGAATAAATAGTCCTCGAAGTTCCACAACTATGGGCGTCGGCAATGTTTTCATTAACTTGTGCGCCTTCATGAGCCCCGACTCCACGTAATCACAATTGACTATACCCTATTAGGCATAATCGTAGATGATTTTTACGCGCATATCCACGAGTTTGTGCTCGACATGCTTCCTTCACACTCTAGTTTCTTGATTGTCCATCAGCATGCCAATAGCTTCCGTCACAGAAAAACCAATTTCTTTTGGCCTTTTCAAAATCCCAGCATCTCTCGTCCTACATGCGACACCGAGATGAATACTGCTTCTATATGCACAGGAATAACCCAGTCTACTTTTTGCGAATTCACTAGTAATATTCTATCGATCCGATATGTTTACCGCGAAGTCTGAACCTTTCCAGCTTAAAACTTGTATTCCATCATCGTTTGAGTCATTACTCATGTAAAGTTTCGTATCTTTGTTGCCTTCAGATACCGGCCAACGAAATTCACCAAAATTCAGTCGCTGACGCTAGGTTAGTGCGCACGCTTTGTTGCCTTGTGGACTGCAAAACTGATGTCAGGTCTCGAACAGCGGGAAATCAGAGAAGCTGGCTCACATTTTTTGTCCCGTTTCGTTTGCAAATAGATTGGTCTTGCTTTGATATCGTTATCTTTTCACCGATTTCCACCTTCACGCCATTTGCTTGCATTAGCATTTTGGCCCAGCATCCCCACTTTAGCTGCGGTTTAATCAATTGTGCAGGTCTTTGCATATTTGAAGTAAATCGCATTCTCAAGAACTTGTTGAGTTCGCTCAAATCCTTTTTAACAGACAGTTGTTGCTCTAAAACAGTCTGTACGTTGGTCTGGTAAAAGACGTGACCATCAAATCTTCCACATACTAATTGACGATATCTAGATTCCCTTCATCTTGATTAAGTACAGACACGCGTCTAACAAGCAGCGAGTAATTCCATTATCCTCCAATTTCGTGGTCAGTTATATGCTTAAGCCCGTAGATAGACATCTTAGACGTAGTTCTAGCTTTTCGCAACCTGTAACACTAAATTGATTCAGCAACACGCCTAAAACAACCATCCCCAGAAGCACGGCGATTAAATCTTAAAATGTATGTTCTGTGTCTGCCTTCACTTATGCGTTAGGAATGTCGCCATGTGTTGCTGGTACGCCCCAACGCAGTGCAAGTACACGTATGATCTTGATCGTTCTTTACATCGTCGTGGCAGCAAATGTTAAGCCAAAGTCGACACCAAAATCTGCTCGTTACCGCAGGAGACGAGCCTAGCTTTAAAACGCTTAGGTGGATCGTAAATAAACATGGTGTACGCCTTGAATCGGGAAAAATCAAGGCGATTACCGACTGGCTTTAGCCAGTCGATGTAAAGAGACTTCGGAAGTGCAGCAAATTCCGGGCAACAGCCACCATTACTGATGTTGACGAGCAATTGTTTGGACGTGCGTGGTAAACAAGTTCTGATTATAGGTAAAAGAACGAGATTAAGAGATGACGGGTGTATATACCAATTGACAAGGCTCTGGTGGTAAATAACACGTTAAAAATGTTGAGACACTCCCCCATAAGGAGGAGAACGAACGACTGCGTCAAACACATTTGGAAAAATCTGTTGACGGTTTTTGCGAAGGATCAGAGCTAGAATTGACGACACAAGCGACTGGTCAATTTAAAGGACGCAAACATCACACTAGAACGAGTGGCTGAACGCGAGATGCTCATGTGACATGATTGGCGGCTAAAAAGATGTGCGATGTCAATGATGAGAAGAAAGTGGAGAAGGTTATGGATGTGATGAACAGCATCCGCGAGAGAGACCCAAGCAACTTTGATCAGGCCATGAAAAGTGCACAGAAATATAAATATTCAATTGCTAGGGATAAAGAACTGCAAGCTTTGGAAGAGAGCAATGTGTGCGGGAGCTTGAACTCGCCAACAGGAAGTCACGGGCTGCACACTAAATGGGTGTTCAAGATTAAGCGGAGTACAGACGAAGCGATCCTCCTCTACGATCGACTCTCCAGTCAATTTGGGAGTTTTGCACTATCTCTTATAAACAGTTTCTTGGATGTTGCTTTCGTTGCAAAATCATCCTTGTTTCGTACCACGCAACTTATTCGAGTGGTCAAACTTTGACGTTGTATGTGCTTGTGCACAGCCTTCGATGATGAATTGGTATACTGAGGCCTTGTGCAGTATTGCAAACGACCAAACCGCAAGTAAGGACATCGCACTAACTCGTAGGACATTACACGCTTGTGAACGCTTTTAGACGTTCATCAGATGATTATCTGTTGAACGAGAGGCAGGCATCGATCACGGCGTGATGCTTCCAGTTATGCATGGCTCGTACTTCCTGAGCCATAGCAACCCAAACATGACATACAATGAAATCATCATCGCACGATTTACCCTTTAATGTGTATTGCATATTGACTACACGCTTTTTTATTGTCACAGATGCGCCTGTTGATAGGCGCACAGTATCCTCGTCAGAGGGATATCGCACTTAATAAATTTGAGTCTGCAATCTTATAGCGATTTGCGACGAAATAAATGGTTCGATTCCCCATGATCGACTTGGGACTTTGCCACTTTGATTTTCAAGGTGATGGGGTTAACCTCATCACCTAGGGTAGTTACTCACAATGTATGTGTGTGAGGAGCAACATCGTCAATATGCCTGCAGATTCTTTTGACGTTGCTGGATCAGTAGGTCCCTCCACACCTACTGACCCCGACCGTTTTCTTACTATCCGCCTTGCCGTTGCGATTTCGTAACATTGTCGAATCCGCGTCCTCCGCAGTTCCTAGCATTAGGTCGATCGTTTCCCTCAGTGTTTCTATGCACTGGGCGTGGGGCAGGCGCAGTGACCCGTCTTTTGACAACGATTGCATTTTTGCAATCGTTTGTAACTTGAAAAGCGAGGTTTCTCGATCTCTACATAGTAGAGGTCCATAGATTCTGGACATGTCGTCTCAGAGGACGATAGGCTCCAGAGTGAACGAAAGCCTGGTCTAGGCCGAAGTCCTCCTACAGAGTTCGCTTGGTCTAGCGTCTCTAGCTCGAGCCGGAACAGGTCAGTCTTGACAGGTCCGTCTGCAAGAACTTTAATAAACAGAGTTAGCTGTGCTGTTCATCAGTTGGATGACTCACGATACAACTTACAATGAATCGTGTATGTTCGCCATAAGCGTTAAGCTTGCCCTGCTTCAAATCCAAAAGCAAGATTCGAGCCCTAAACTCGGCATGTGGCGGCTGAAATGTTTGCCTGAGCCGGGTCGTGAAGTTCTCATACGACGCAAGATAAAATGGTTCGTAAGGCTTGAGCCCGAAGGTCCAAGATTCGGCACGTCTGGCTAAGTTGGACATGCCAAATTTCACTTTCGTCGCATCATCATTGATGGACTTTTATGGCGTCGTTTAATTCGACGAACCCTTTTAAGAAAGGGAGTCGCCTTCCACTGCCTTAAACTTAGAGATTTTGATATTTAACCTTTCGGGTCGACGCGGAAGCATCAGCACGCTAGCAGCATGTAAATGCTGCTTTCTTCACAGTTTTAACTATTGAACACCTCTGCGTGTTGAAAGTGTTTCTATTGAAGCATTTGAGTGGCCTTGAATGGAGAGCGGTCGAACGTATGAATTCGGCCGTAGGGGAGGGGCAGCCGTTAGCGCCAGGTTATTTGCTTTACAAAGTGACGAGCAACATGCAGCAATAGCCGAGTTCATATAAACTCGAAGGGGCCCAAGAAACAGTAGCCTTGCATCCAGAGACAGATAGTCAGACGGAACGCGTAAATCGCGTCCTAGAAGAGATACTTCGAGATTACATCCAATCGTATCCGAATTGGAGCGAGTTTTTACCGATAGTCGAATTCGCCACCAACAATTCGGTGCTTCTATCTACTGGCTTGTATTGGCAGCGTTAATTTAAACTTAAATCAACTATTCATTAGAACCAATGTGTTATTGCCAAATTGGGTAATATTGGATACTATTATAAATCAAAATTAATCAAGATAACTTCCTTATTATATTTCCTCTCATAGAATATAACTTTATCACTATTCCTCTTGAAGGGGGAGAAAATATCTACAGGCTGGATTGTTGCTACCGTATAAATCATCGCGATGCTGGTGTGCTCCTGATAACACAAAAAAGGTACGACGCCCAACAAAAGCTTTTCTATCGCATATTTGAGATTTAATAGCCTCTTGTCCGTAACGATAGTGACTTTGACAAATTATAATTCTACCTGACTCCTTCAAAAGTCCCAGGATACCGATTCCAGGGTTTTAAAGCAGCAAACATGGCACGCGAGCGCAATTGCTATCTCTCCGGCCGAGGGGGCAATAAACGCAGTACGCAGCCAATCCGTCAAGTCCCAGCTTCTGTGTATCCATCCCTTCAAGAAAGACCTCTTTGTGGTATGTGTCAAACTCTGTGCCCCGCCGAGGAAGCAGCAGAGCGTGGTCGAAATCAGGAGCTCAGTCAATTTGAGTGCCCTGTACCAGGTTTTGAAGACCTTGTTGCCGTAAAAAAATACCGTCGATCGGCTGCCGGTCGCAATATGCTCGATACCGTTGATCTAAGACCAGTATCCGTGTTGCTACAGACCTTACGTCACCTATTCACACGGGTACTGCTGTGGCCTCAAAGCGGCTTTAATGGAACAAACGAGTCTGTACGAGCTCTAAACTTTGTAGCTCTTTATCACTTCATTGACGATCGAATACGTAGCGTACGACAGGATATTACTGTCCAGGTAGTTATTTGTCCTTTGGTAGCACGGTAAAAAACATGCTCTGATGGGATTTTGGTGTTTGTTTAAAACAGCGCATTCAAGACGCGTCCGTCGTGATTGCATATCAACAAATTACTCGATTTTATCTACTCGCTAGACTCCAGGCGCTTCAATTGGTGACTACTGGTAAAGAAGACTTACAGGATTGGAGTGACCAACTCAACGATCAACAGCTTGCGTCGGCGCTGTCACAGCTCCAAACGCTGTACGAGGTCGTGGACATGCCCGAGATTGAAGAGTTTGTTGCGTATAGTCTACTCTTTCATGCAGAGAGCATTTCAAACGTGACGTATCAATTGCGTAAGCTGCCACGCAACCATCAAAAGATGCCGAGAATGCAACAAGCTCTTCGTGTATTTGTAGCGTTCCAAACCGACGATTTTTACGTGTTTGTGCACGAGTTTTACAACATGACACTGCTGGAACGCGTGATTTTGTTACCACTT
>NC_090618.1:2097251-2123959 GCF_004359215.1 Bremia lactucae
GAGGGGCCACGTCCTCGGTAGCCATCGTCACGGTACGAACCGCGACCCCCATTGTTAAAATCACGGTCCGGACGACCACGATAGCCACCATTCAAACGGCTTCCATTCGATCCTCCTGCACGTCCACCAAGCACTGCGCCACCAGGCATACTATTGCTCGTCTCAAGAGGAGGCATAGGGCGTTGCTCGTCTTCACGGTACTGCTCCCACATGTAACTCTCCCCGACTTCTGCAATCTTGTCGACTACCAATTCCGGATGCTTATTACGAATGTGTTTCTTTACAAAGTCCATGGCCTTAAAGAGCTTTGTACACAAACGACATCGGTGTTTGCCATCATCACTGGCTTTCTCGCCATAATTGGAGTAAGTGCTTTCAAGTGCCGCTTCTTCACGAGCTTCAATCTCATCCACTAAAGCCCGAGCTTTCGAGCGCTTGACTTCGATATTCTCCAGTGCCAATTCTTGTATATATGTCTGCACCTTTTCATCTAACGCTCCCGCCCATCCACCAATTGCTTTGGCCGTATCTGTCGACGCGGATACCGCCACTACGTCTTTTTCATCAATCTCATGATTCATTTCTTCCTTCGTGCATCCTTTGCTCTCGATTCCAGTGTCAACTTGAGCCTCCTGTCGGGCCTTTTCTTCTTCGAGATCACGAGCGGAAGGAGGGGGACGGCAAAAGAGCGCCGGATGAGCGTGCATGATGTCTCCCATGTCCAGACATTGCACGCCGGCATAATAGATATAATGGTGGACTCGACGCAAGTACGCCACAATCACATCAAGTTTGTGCTTGTTAGTCGGGTACTTGACTAAAACTTCTTCCGATGCCAACAACGCTTCAATCCCAAATTGCATGCGTTCCTCGTTTGCAGCAAAATACAATCGCGCGTCCAATGCCATTGCAAGACGGAGTGATTGATAATAATCCACGGTTAGTCGCTCAGGGACACTCAAGTACGACGGAGTCTTCAATGGTGCACGTGCTCGATGCGGAGACACTTGAAGACGAAAAGGTGGGAACGAATTGCCATCTTCGACAAACGTATTGTGGATCTTGGGCATCGCTTCGCTTGCAGCAACAGTGCTCTCGTAGATAATATAGGCCGAACGATCAAAATCGTAGGCTTTTTTTTTCATCGGATCGGAAAGGTAGAGGTGCAGAAACGGGCCTCCCTGTTCAAGAACATAGGAGCAACTTTAGTCTCACATGTAGCCATTATTGTAATTCATAAGTGCAACCCTCGTACCGCCTTCTTAATGGCTTCACTTAGTGTACCCACTGGACACGCACAAGGTACGCGGCGTACGTACAAGACTCGCGCACTGTCCTCGAGATCATTGACAAAATCACCGCTTGTTGTTAGCGCGTTATTCTCCACAGGAGTCACTTCATCCAAGCATATGGAAGCCACGCCTGTCCGCACGCGTTCAAAAAACAGCTTGGCTTCGTTCATTTGGTGCGACATTTGTACCTTCTCGACACGGTGGCGTAGCGCAGGCGAGTAGCGCTCTTGGAGCCACTCTTCCCGCTTGTGTAGCTCAAAAAACGCACGCAACATGCGTTGAATGTGCTTTTTTTTATATTCTTCGTAGCGCTGCTGATACACTTCGGGGGCGAGCTCGTCGGTTTGCCGCATCATCCAGACTTTATACGATACAAGCGGCTCGGGAACGCGCGTGTCACGACGCGTTCCATCCACGCGGGCGCCCGAGTCAAACGTATCGCGGCCTCGATGGGGGCTACGACTGCGACTCGGACCTCGTGGAGTACGGTACCGCATGTCAAAATTGTCGCGGCTGTCACTGCGACGGCGGAAATCGTCGCGCGGGTCGTACGGCGGGTTGAGAGGAGGGCCGCCCCCTCGGTGGTCTCCGCCTTGGTATTCGTCACGCATTGGCTCTGTCTAGACGTAGCACGAGGCATTAGGAGAGCGAGAAGAGCAAGATCGGGACGCGCACAGCACACGCACCATGCTTCGTGGTGGCCTCTCGTCAAAGGCGTTTTTAAGACTGGCCCGCCCACCACCACGGAGTACTATTGGTACCGATATCGTGGTACATACACTTGTGATAGAGACTAATGACGATAAAGAGGGACGTTAAAGGGCGACACGAATTGATCGAGATATTGCATTGCAACTTAAAATTTTAAGGCAATTCGGTTGGGAGCAGCCGTTCAAATTGCGTAAAAGGCCTTGATTCTCGTTGTAGGAAACGTCGTTAATGCTTGGCGCAGGGCCTTTGTGGGAGGGATTTTTAAAGTCAGCAATAGCCTTATTGCTCCTCTTCAATGTTGATTGGATCAACATTGATTTTTTCGCAGTGGCTGTTGAGTCAATGCGTGATGAGCAAGAGCGAGATTGGTTTTGCTCGAGCGAGTCCTCCCCCCTTAAATAAGAGCTACTAGCAAACAAGGTGGACATATCGACGCCAGAAAGCTGCGACAAATGCTGTCACTATATTCGAGCACTATAATTCGCATTCTTAAAGGTGTAGGCGGGCGCTTCTTAAGCTGCCACGCACTACAAATGCAAACCTTCAAGCACAGTGAGGGAGCGGTTCGACCGACTTCTCTCACGTGCAGTGAGGTAGTTGGTAAGTGCTCAAAGCGGCCTCACACAACGTGTAACGGGGCACTGTAACGGGGCACTGTAACGGGGCAACCTTTGCTAGTACTAGTCAACCTACACTGATTACAATGAAGGTGGGGTGCCTCGACTACTTCACGTTCAGGAGGTTCCCAACATACACGATAACTGGTCAGTTGTATCGGGAGTCATCCAGTTAATTTATAAACACCGGTATTTGTGGTTATTAAAGGTCTTGCATACGGTCGTGTTAAGACTCCCATGTTCCGGCTTGAAATAAAGTATCTAGACCAAGCGATATCTATAGCGGAACAGGAAGACTTCAGCTTAAGACAGGCTTCCATCCACTCTGGAACCTATCGTCCACATAGACGACAAGAAAACGCCTGCTTCAAATCCAGGAGCTCTGCTCGAGCTCTGAATTCGGCACGTGGTGGCTCAAATGTTTGCCGAAGCCGGGTCTTGAAGACCTCACGACCCAAAAACCAATGGGTCGTGAAGCTTGAGCCCTACAGCCCAAGATTTGGCACATCCGGCT
This sequence comes from Bremia lactucae, assembly GCF_004359215.1. Classification (NCBI taxonomy): domain Eukaryota; phylum Oomycota; class Peronosporomycetes; order Peronosporales; family Peronosporaceae; genus Bremia; species Bremia lactucae. The sequence continues at coordinate 2,100,386 of NC_090618.1, forward strand.
ATTCACTTTCGTCGCGTTATCATTAATGCAGCGAGCTCTAATGGCGTCATCTAATCCGACGAACTATCTTAAAAGGGAGTCGCCTTCGACTGCCTTAAAAGCTTTCGGGTCGACGTGGAAGCGTCGGCCCGCTAGCAGCATGCAAATTTGTGCTGTCCCAAACAACACTTCCGCGCGTTAAGAGCCTTGCTGGTGTAGCAAAACTACCTTTTCTTGGGCCCCGTCGAGTTCATGTTTTATGAACTCGGCTATTGTCGCATGTTGCCAGTCTCTATAAAGAGCGAATAACATGGTGCTAATGGCTGGCCGCCTTCGATCGAACTCATGCATTCGATCGCCCTCCATTCAAGGTCCCTCAAATGAATAAACCTTTCATGCGCTGCGTGGAAGCCTTCTTAAGAGATATGAAGCTCTCATTTTCTTCATCCAACATGTCCATGTTGGGCGTGACCGTTGATCAGACTACGAAGTGCTACAAAGAAACGGGGCACCCTTTGCTAGTACTGATAACAGTACTAGTCAACCTACACTGATTACAGTGAAGGTGGGGTGCCACGACAACGTCACGTACGCGACGTGCAGAGGAAGGTTATAAGTAGCCAAGAAGTCTTAGCTTCTAAGGTAAATTCTAAGACTTTAAAATGGAGCAAAAGTAAAATTGTATTAAGTATTAATTATTTTATTAGGATCTTATATATGCTAGCTTTGATACATAAATAACCAACTATGCAATGCGCCTCCTTTCGTGACGCGTAATCGTGTCTAGTAACGATTGGTGGGGTTGATTAATAGAACTAATGTCTTATTACGTCAAAATTACCAATTTTGATAATATTGGGCTATTAAGTCAAAAACTTTAACGATAATAATTTTGTATTTTTAGTCATTTTCTCTCATAAAATATAATTTATATTTTTTTTCTTAGAGGAAATAATATGGAAGCAACGAGACACCCCGTTACGCAACGAATTTTGTATTTTAGAACAAGTGTCGTCACGGAAGCGGTTATACGTCTTCACGTGCGCACTTGTCATCTAGGATGTGGTTTTAAGACTGATTTATTTTAAATAGAGTTAAATATAAAAAATGTTAATTAATCAATAGATGTCATCTCTGTAGATGTGCATCCCTACGTGCCGAGCATAATTTATAGAATACGTCTGCTTGCGGATGACGCTACACGTATCCCTTTCAATGAGGTTGTACTTTTGTAAATCACATGCACAACGGTTGGTCACCATTTGATCATCACTCTATTGGCAGGTCACAATACTTCAGATAAAGTAATCGACCTCCCGTTAAGTGTACTTAACTGTGGGTGCGTAACATTAGCCCGTTACACCACCACAACCCCTCCCTCTTTAAGAACGAATTTACATTTTGTAAAATCGTTAACGGGAGGAAAGAAGAATGCGATCCGCACACGCCGCGCCGCTTTAGTCCACTCAACCACTCCTTTAGCGACTACTGTGTGCACCTACTCGGGTGACATCACCCGGCGCTTGACATGCCACCTAAATGATGCAAAGCTAATGGTTTGGCTGCGAACGAAGCGCATGCGCTGCGATAAAACGCCGCCATCGCCTAGCGCCTCAGTTATAACGCCGACAGCTAACTGCTGCTGCTGTCGCGATATTAGCTGGACTTAATGATCCATCCCACTTGAACAGTGAGGATGTAGATTCTTCGCTCATTGTTAGTTACAATGAGTCGACACCGCTGCTATCACCTCATAGTAGTGATGACAACAGCGAGCTGTTGGGGACGGGTGATGGCGCTATAATGCCCATCCAAAATTTACTTATTGCTTCCAACATGGAGACGCCTAGTGTTGCGAAGGCAACTGTCGCGTCGTCTGCGCTAGATAGCGCAGCTACCACTCACGAGAGCACTGCCCATTAAGACGCAGTTGCTTCTCAATTGGGTAAAACCCCAACATCTGTCGTTCAGACCTTCCACAATGAGTCCGACGCAGAAGAACCTGATGACAAAGATCACTTAACGTCACGCGATCGTGTCCAGTAGGTATCACAATTAAGCCGTATTGAACGCGGCTACGTGACTGGTGGCATGCCATCTATGTCACCTCCATCCAAATGGCTTCGTTCGTATGGAACTAGTGCGCCGCTTCTAGAGCGCGCTACTATAGACGCTCATAATTATAATAGCGTCTACACTCATGGAAGGCTCAGGGGAAATCACTTGACCGTGCTTCCCCGATCCCGTCGTGTTGCGTTCACATGAAGCAACCGACCAATACGAAACAGAATTCCTGCGCCGTTTCAACCACATAGCGATGTTTCGCCACATCGCTATGTGGTTGAAAATGGCGCAGGAATTCTGCTTCGTATTGGTCGGTTGTTACGGTCGCAGCGAATTATCTGCGTTCGCTTCCGCGTGAAATAAATCACGGGCGGCATGCTGATTCTCGTCAACGTACTCCTGCTAGTCCATTTGGAACTAGCGAAGCGGCTCCAACTGGTGCTCCTTTCCATAGGCCGACCCCAGTCCCGGCACGTCGACGCGCAGGGCGTCGTCCGGTTCCTAAGAGTATAACCTATTCGAGTATCCTCTCCACTGGTCGAGGACCTGAAGCTTTTGCTTCATGATGCGGTGGGCAATTTACCTTCCAACACGAATGTAGGCGGGCACGTCGTAATGCGGCGACGCTCTACTTAGACACACACCCTAGCACAGCGAGGAAGCGGTTATACTAGCTTCTCTTGCGTGCAGTGATGTAGTTGTGGTGGGCGCCTCAGCGACCTAACCCAACGCACTAAGTACTCTTGTATAGTGTCGTCACGGGAGCGGTAATCCGGCTCCTCGTGTGCACTTATCAAGTAGAAAGTAGTTTTCAGACTGATTTATATGTAATCGCATGAAATACAATTACCTATTTTTTTCAATCAAAATGTCATCTCTATCGATAACACTAATATGTATTGCGAGCGTATCTTTCTAGATACCTCGCGTAACGGATGACGCTAGCCTTCGTCCCTCTTTATGTGAATGCACCTATGTGCATCACATATGCAAGGTGGGTCACAATGTGGACCACACCCAAGTGGTGTGTCTAATAACTTGACTTAAGTAGCTGACCATCCCGTTTAGTACATACAGTGTACTAAACGGGTGCTGTGTAAAATTATGGCAACTTTAGCCCATTACCCCCTCTGTAAGAACGAAATTACATTTATAAAACTCGTCAAAGAGGAAGGGGAAACTGCGAGCTGCTCAACGCGCCGCTAGTTCTCTCGTTCACTCTAGCGACCTGTGTTTTCATACACGGCGCTAAAGATGCCACCAAAAAGGAACCACGTTGGTGGGTCGTCTGCGAAGACGCCCACTCAACCTCGCACTAAGCGTACGCGCCGCGTTAACACTAGCGTCCTATACCTTAGTCGAAACGTCGACAGCTACTGCTGCTGTCGCGTTAACAGGGCTAAAGGATTCATCCCACTGAAAAGGGAGCATGCTGATTCGTCGCTCATTCTCGACTACAATGAGTCGAACCCGTTGCCGTCACCTCATAGTAGTGATGTGGAGACGAGCTCATGAGGAGGGATAAAGGCGCATTATTGCCCATCCAAACTTCTCTAATGTCTCACAACATGGAAACAGCAACATTTACGAATGCTGTCTCGGTCTGCGCCGAATAGCGCAGCGACAGTCAACGAGAGCGCTACCCATAAAGGCGCAGCCGCTTCTTCGTTGGGTAAAACCACAACGCCTAATGCTCAGACCTATATCCATAATGGTTCTGACATAAAGATTTCTGAGCCTAAAGCTCCGCCGACGCCACGTGAACGTGTCACGACCCAGTCTTTTAGAACGTGGCTGACTGGTGGCATATCACCGATGCCCCCTCCATCTAAATGACCTCGTTTAAATGGGCCAAGAACGTCGCTTCTAGATCGCGCTCTTCTAGACGCACATAATTGTTATGGCGTCTTTAAATCATGGAAGGGTCAGAGAAATTCGCTTGGGCGTATCTTTTCGATCCCGGTCGTGTTGCGTTCAAATGAAACGCCCGACCAATACGAGGCGGAATTCTCGCGCCGCATTCATCCGCATTCCGATGTGATGAAACAGCGGTCGCAACGAATTAATTTCGCCCGCTTGCGTGTGAAAGAAATCATGGGCGGGACTGTACCCTGGTAATTCTCACTGCTTCTGCCAGTCCATATGAGACTAGCGAAGAGGCCTCAGCTGGTGCTCCTTTTCATAGGTAGTCACCAAGCCGGGCACATCAATACGTAGGGTATCGATCGGTTCCTAAGAGTCGAAACTCTATGGGTATCTCCTCCACTGGACGAGGACTTGATACTTCTGCCTCACGGAGCAGTGGGCAAGCAATGTTCCAACAAAGAAGTGTTGGTTACCATTCGCATTTATCAGTGCATGCGGCGCCCGATAGAAGTGGCAATATCGCCCTCCTACTCGCGGCTGCCTTACCCGCGTCCATTCAGTCGCAGACAGTAAGCGCTGTTGAACGACGCGATGGGGATCTCGAGGGTCAAGTCTTGCGACTGACCTCGAATATTCATGATGTCCGCGCGAAGGATCGTTAGGGTTATGATCGCCTGAAACTTTCGCTTGACATCCTGAAGAAATTGATGCTGAGGGACCCGCATTACGCGTGGTATCCCTCGCTCTTCGAGTCCTTATAGTGGTGGTAAGAGTCATTCGGCTGAAAATTGGTCACCTTTCCCGTCTCTCTCACCGATAGACGCTCGAATCACAGTCGGCGTCACCATCGGTCTCCTAAGACGGACGGGGGTATGTGATCTCTTCTGGATCAACATACGTTTCAGACGACCAACGTAAAATACGGGGGGATGCATTTTCATATACGGGGAAGGGTGAGCCTATAATTTAGGTCTCAAACCTCTTCAACCACCATAAACGGCCCAATGAAACGCGGCAACTACTTTGTAGTACCTCCAGGTAGTACAGAAATTGCAAATTTAGGTAGGGTAGCAGTACTTGGTAGTACTTTTCTCCCACTCTAAATCGCAGAGTTTTTGTGACCATTTCGGTCAGAATATTCTTCTTGTTTATCCTGTGTGCTTGCCATCGCGTCACGGACTTTTCGTGTGATGGCTAATCGCTCATACTTAAAGCGTTGAGCCTCGCTCACGCTTTTTGCATCTAAATCGCCTCCGACACCGCCGAGGGGTCGGTCATAGGACGTAGTTTTATCGACCACTGCTATCTGGCAGGGTTATTAGGGCAAGTTTCTATCTTTTAAATGGTACCCAAGCGTGTTATTGTCATATTTACCAAACTATGTTCCTCTCTCGCACCGAGCGTGGTGTACCCCCCCTAAGACCTGGGCTGCGTACAAATGAGACTGCCATGCGAGGATGGCGCAGCCCTTTATTATAAACCGGTGTTTTACTCGTGCACCGTTATTTATAGCGAGCTCCACGAAGGGCATTTAGTTGCTCCATTCTTTGGGAGTCGCTTCCGTGCGCAATACATCTGCCATGACCCGATTAGCAAGTTCTGTTTGGCCATCGATCTGGGGGTGATCTGCGGTTGACATGTAGAGCTTGCTACTTTAGCAGCTCAAACACATGTCGCCAAGACCTTGACGTAAGGCGTGAATCCGGGTTTGATACTATGGACTCGAGCATCTCGTGTAGTCGGTATACATGATCCAGGTATAAGAGAGCTGCCTCCTTGCCTGTGATCGATGTCTTACATGGTGCTAAATGCACCATTTTGCTCAGTGCCCACCACAACTACCTCACTGCACGCAAGAGAAGACGGTATAACCGCTTCCTCGCTGTGCTAGCGTATGTGTCTAAGTAAAGCGTGGCCGCTGTCTACAAAGACGACGATCGCCGTCCGACCCTTGTGGTCGGGCGGCATACCGAAAATATTCGTCCTGACTGAAGCTCTTTTGTATTTAATAGGCTAGTGAGCTCGTTACGTGGTGGGCCTTAATGGCTGCCAACGTTAATGGCTTCGATTGTGCTTTAGCATGAGACACACTTTCCTGGTGTCTTACTTCGAAGTCTTGTCTGCGCAATAAAGCGTCAGCCAAGACATTTGTTTACCGGCTTATAGTCAACTTTGGAATTGAATTCAGAGAAGAATGTAAGCCATCTTGCCATTCTAGGCGAGAGATGCGAGAATTTGATTGCGTTCCGCAAAAGATGTGGGATCCGTATAAACCACAAATGGTTCGGTGCCCAATACGTGCACTCGAAACTTAACAAGAGCATATTTTATTGCAAGCAGCTCCTTGCCATGCAGAGGGTAATTTAGCTAGCGGCTTTTTAAAAGCCGGGACTAATAAAAAATGACACGGTCGACGCCGTCATCATCCTTCTGCATGAGCGCGCTGCTGATTGCAAACTTACTTGCAATTCAGACGCACTAAAGGTTTTATCCACGTCTGGCAATGCCAAGACTGGTGCCTCAACACGAGATTGCTTCACTGATCTGAACGCATCATCATATTTTTTAACCAACCCATCTTGCGTATTTTTTTGAAGAGGTCAAATAATGGTTTAATTTGCTCAGCATAATTCTTGCTATATCTTCGCAAGTAGCTAGCGAGCCTAGGAATTGGCACAAATCCTTCAAATGCCGTGGGATTCGCCATCTCTTTACTGACTTTACCTTGTCTGGGTCTGCTCGTACACCATATGTACCTACGATGCAGCCCAGCACAGGCATCTCATGGACCACATGACGCACTTTCGCAAATTGACATACAATTGGGAGACTTTTAAAGTCTGTAACATTGCCTCTAAATGACGCTTGTGCGACTCTATTGTGCTCAGAACATCCTCGGCCGTACTATGCACGAATACATCGTCAAATAATGGGCGCGTAGGCACGGTGCTGACGCATCATGTGAAACACCACTCGGTTGAATGTCGCTGATGCGCTTTTGAAATCTTGGGGCATTACAAGCCACTCCCAGAGCATACTGCTTGGGGTGCTTACTGTCGTTTTTACTGCATCGGACTCTTTCATGAGTGCCTGATAGTAGCCATCAAAAACATTTAACGTGGAAAAGATAGCTGACTTTCCCATGGAGTTGAACAGATCATCTTTTCGCGAGATTAGCGTTTGTGCCGGTATGGCCACCGTGTTCAGCTTAGTGTAAGTAAGAACCACGCGCCATCTACCTGTGGCTTAACGCACACAAAAGTCAGGCTCCAGTGAGGCGACTTGCTCTCACGTACATGTCCCGCCTTGGCTCGCTACGGCTGCCAACGGCCTTTGCCTGGTCACACAATACATGGGGCCAGGTTCGAGGTCGATTTCGTGCCCGGTGCCCCTATCTGCTGGGAGGCTGCTTGGCACTTCTTCTGGGATAACATCGCGATGTCTCCACAGAACCTAAAAGAACGGACTGTCTCTCAAGGCATACCAGCCTTAAGCAGCGAACCGTTTCTATTTGTCCGTTTCTAGAACGCGCTCATCCACTATGGATGACGAGCAACAGTCCACAAAGCTCTCGCCTGGAACTAATGTGACTATTTCGTGGATCTTTCCTTCCTTCAGTTCGACAAGGAACAGATACCACGACATCTCCGGAAGATTTACTACCTCCTCGGCAGATTTAAAGACTTGCCAGAGCATCTCAACTGAGGATGCCTCCGCAATTTTGTCTTCGACGGCCTTGAACACCTCGTCCAAAGGCCCGTCCTCTTCAATTGGGACCGTTCCAAATGTTACTTGTTTTGACGTGCCTTTGATCATCCTAATCTATCAAATACTCGTTCTCAGAGTAGGCACAACCTTTGACTAGGTAGTGGGTGCCGTTGCTCTCCTGGTCAATGCACCTCTTCCAACCGCACCAGGCTCTAGGCACTGGGCCGATTCATGCGACGCTTGAATTCCTGTCAGCTCGCCGTCTACTGCCATGGATTTTTGACTCTACGCAGAATGTTTGGACGCATGACTACTTGTCATCGTCCTTTTCACTACCTCAGTCTCCAAGAGCTGGGTAGGAATTGGTGACGTTTGACATCCCGTCAACGCACCCTCAACTGTGTTCGACACGACATTAGTTGCATAAGCCTCTCGCAGAGGCACATCCTTTCCGGTAATCTGCGTAGAGCTCGCAACTGTGCGTGTATGGCAGTCTATCCATGGTTGGTGTTTTGCCAACCATGGCATGCCTAGGATGAGGTCATACGGATACTCCATATCTATCACTGTGAAGTTTTCCTTACAAGAGAAGTCACAAAAGCTGAGGGCTAGTTCTACTTTAACTCCCTCAGACTTTGCGAGCGCGCCGTTCGCTAAACGAACGGTCGCCTTTTCTCGCTTGTTATCCTGGCAAAGAGTCTCAAAGATCGGCGGTCTCTGTTTTTAAGCCGCAAATTATACAAATTTGTGATGCACCCGATCCACACTGAGGGCCATCACATGGTCATAGCCTCGTACTCGAGCGCTATAGACCAGAAGGGTTGAGGTCCGAAATTTCGAGAGAAACTATGCTACCCATTCGTTCGAAGCTTCCGAGTTCGCGTCAGTAGGGAATCCCGCCCGTACTGCGCTCCAGCATTTCCCGACCCTTCAATAATCGATCTAGAACTCATGCGTCTCGCACGCTGGTTCTTGTCATCGCTCTTTGGGAAGGAAGTCCTTTTGCCAAGCGTCTTTGCCCCAGCAAGGACCCTGGCTTAGCAGCGAGCCATCATTTGACCGCGCTTGCCGCATTTAATGCAGACAACTTCTGCATTGCCCAACTCCATGGGAGTGGAATCTGATCTCTCGGCCGACGACCTATACCAAGCTGTCGCCGAGGCACTGTTGTAAGATTGCTCCTTAACTAAGGCGATTTGGATTACCTCTTCCAACGTCGACGGCACCTTTCTGAAAAGAGCCTGTCGCGATGGGCCATGTCATAGTCCGCGTTCATCAATGTGGGCAATTTAATGTGCTCTGGAATCGGACCTATGGTAATGAATGCCGACAGCAAGCGCATCACCTGCGCATATGCTTGCAGGGATCGCTTTTTTGTCGCGCTTTAAAGAAGTGCGCCACTTTCATTTCACCTTAACCAAGTCACGTGGCTTCTGATGGTGCTACAATGCACCACCAGAGACAAAGTGATCTTAATGATCACTCCGAGCGTAATGTTTGCTTGAATGCTAACAATATTAAATAAGAGAGGGGTCATAATGCGTTGGGGTTCGGTCTGGAAACGAAACCCTGGTTGTCTATTACGGGTACCTAGTTCGTTGGTTTGGTAACGCTACAAAACTTCCGATTATAGACTCATATAGTCTTCACAAGCCTGGTGAGGACATAACAGAATTCTTCATCGCTGCTTTTTCCGGCATCGATAATACACTTGCAAGCGTACAAAGGATGTGAATCCTTTGTTTTAAGCTTGGAATACATTCAATAAGAATGTGGAAAGCAGAGGCCGCGAGGTCTGGCTAAATAAACTGAATGTTTTGCTTTGACCTATTCGGAAGACGGACTGTAGTCGGTGCACGCTACAAGCTGCATTGTTTGTCCAGAGAGGCAGGCTTGCCTTGTCTCTCATGGAGGGACTCATGACCCTGATGCTTTAAGGGTGTAATTTGTGCTCCTAAGTAGGCCTACTACCTTAAAGACCCTCATTGGAAAAGATGCATCTCTTCAAAGATGCGCAAAGAGATTGAGAACGCTCAACCCTTTTACGAGGGCAAAGAAATCTCGTTCGTAATGGATCCTCTGAAGAAGAGGATTATTATCGTCATACTGTCGAGCGAGACCCGAGACATATGAAGACGAGGGTCCCAACTATCATGCGAGGGTGGATATTCTCGCCAACAAACGAGTCAACTTGTTGGAATCCCTTTCAAATCGCATTGGTTCGAGAAGCGTTCAAGAAGAAACGTTTTCACCTCTCGACTCCGTCAACGGATGAGGAGGGGGGATGAATCGGGTGCGGCTCACTCGTCGAACCCAAAATATCACGATGATCGAAAACGTGTCCTTCAGTAAATGAACTTATAAAAGTTCCCGTCGTCGCTAACTCGCGACGACGGTCGACAGCGTTCGTCGCGAACAGCTGCAAAACCTTGCGCAAGTTGCGGTTGATCAACCGGCAAAAAACGAATGCATCAGTTCCTCCAAGACAAGCTGGTTAAAGCTCGGCAAGAGGCTTCGTCCTTAAAGGATGAAGTAAAGTTTCTGATTCGTGTGAACCAGACTTGTCCCAAGACCATCAGCTTTTTACTCGGGGCCATCAGTCTTAATCGGATGTCTTGGACCGTGCCGGTTTGTTTCGGAACCGGAAGAAGCCTCGTACTGATGGTACAAGTAAAGACGTTTAACGTAAAACGTAGGATGCGTACGCTATCTACAAAGCAGCTCGACCGTTTACATCTTGCCTTGGCGGTGCAGTACACGGAACGGGCCCATCGACTGGGCAGTAATTTATTACTGCCCACATTCGTCACTTCATGTCTAGGTAGATTTACCGTAGAGAGTAGAACTATATCAACAATTTAAAATGAAAGAATGTTTGCTCTTCCATTTTTTTATGCAGCTCCGTATCTGTCGATCCACTGCATTACCAATGGAATCCTGAACGAAACGGACCACTGCTTCTCGAGCCAGCATAATTTTGTGCTGACACGTTTTTGGTTTTGTTTTCAGTGCGACCGGTGCGCACTGCGAAAATTTCTTTTTCCTCTAAAGTGAGAGCACTATTGTGCTGATATTATTATTCCGATTCTAAGTATTTCAGCATCGTTATCAATTCAGTAGTAGCCTTATCGCTGTGATTGAATCAACATTGAATCCATTGCTTGCATTCACCGTAGAGTAAATGGGTGATGAGCAATAGCTAGATTGTTCTTTGCTCAGGCGAATCCCCCTTCCCTCCTTAAATAAGAGCAACTCTCAAATAAAATGGGTATACGTGGATGACGCAAGCGATTCACAAAATAATAAATATTTCTGTAGAAGCATGCGCTAAATTGTCGATGGCAATTTCTACCATCGGTAAGAACTCGCTCCAAAAAGTTAAGGAGTGGATATCTGCGGAGTATCTCTACGAGGGTACGATTTGCACGTTCTGCCTGACCATCTGAAACAGATGGTCAGAAGTTGACATTACCTATTGTGTTTTAAGTGACTTGAACACAGATTGGTAAAACTCCACATGAATTGGGGATACCATTCGACAAGGTAACGGTTACAGTCGAAATATCGTGTCAACAAAGTCACGAGCGCAGCCTTTGGCTTTGATTAACTCCGGGACTGCAGCGGTATGCTCGTCTTGCTGAAACGATCAAGAGGGACAATAATACAGTTGTTTTTATGATCGTCTTCGAAGAATCCGTTGACGAAGTTTATAGATACGGACTGCCAACACTCTGCTGGGACAGTCAGAGGATATAACGGAGAACGGGATAAAGCACTGGGCTTTACCCGATTACAAACTTGGCAAGCACGTGTGTACTTGCAGACGAATTCTTATTGGCGTGGCCAGTATTAATCGCGGCTTATCGTGAAATATTTTTGATGCCCACTTATTGGTGTATCATGGCACTCATACATGATACGTAAGAGAAAATTGTTAAGGGTGAGAATGAAGGCACGAGGTGTGTCGCCAGCAATGGCTGTACTATAAAGTAAACAATTGCGTGTTATGCATCGATCCAACGAGGATCGATACAATTTCGACAACCTTTCAAGGATTGTTGTGATTGATTTTTAATAAGGTAAGTCATCAACCCTTTAATAGCTGTATTTCTTGATAGACTTTTCTAACGTCGTCAAGTAATGTTGACGACGAAACACTCATGGTCGCAACAGTGGGTTTATGGTCGCTGTTGTTTCTCGCAGCAAGCTCAAAGTCGGACTCGGCGCGAAATGGCATCAGTGACGAAAATGTCCAGTTTTATATTCCACGGAGAAAATGTACTCCGCAAAGAAAGACAACCATCTCGCCATTCCTCGCAAGGGGTGTGGACCATTACGGCCTTGCGTAAAGACGCATGGTCCGTATAGACACTGAATGGTCTACCTCCCAAAACATAGACCCTAACCTTAGCCAGTGAATATTTGCATAGCAAGGGGACCTTGTCATACACTAAGTAGATGCGTTCAGCTGGTTAAAGCTGACGGGATTGATAGAAGACGCGCTCTGCGCCTTCTGTGTCATATTGCATTACGCACAGCCGGTTGCAAAGTCGCTGGCGTCGCAGATTACATGAAATGATCTGTCTTGTCCGCAATCGTCAATATTGGCGATTACATCAAGCTTTGCTTAAAACCCATAAAGGAATGCTGGTAATCAGCGTTCCGTGACCATCACTCAACAAAGAAAAAATATGTACTGTCATTTTGGCATAATTGCAGGAATGCTCATGTAAGTACGCCGCTAAACCGAGGAACTTCGAAGCCCCTTTACATCGACTGGCACAGGCCAGTCGGTGATCGCCTTAATTCCATTTAGGATCAGGGTGTAAATCGTGTTTACCACGATGCTCCCAGGAATTCGTATTTCGCTTGCAGCGATACAACTTGTGTTTACGCACGTCCGACTTTCATTCATGGCTCTGCTATCAAGGACGACATCATCAAAATTACTCGGTGCGTTATCTTGCACCAATCTTTACAGATTGATGAAACATCTATTGATTGCCACAGGGGCATCGCTACGTCCCTGTGGCATGACTAGCCTCTCCCATAGCATTCCGTTTCAAGTGATTACTGCTGGGAATGGGATATCTTGTTCACGCATAAGGATCTAATAATCCATCCATCAGATCCACTAACGATTAACGATTACGTTTTTTCGTGGTTTCGGTTTTTGTGCCAATACCGCAGCAGCGCATGTACTACCCGCCACATTCCTGATGCTTTACCACACAGAGGGAGGTTGACTTCTTCACATGGCCCGCTGCTAAGCGATCGGCAAGAATTTGTCGATCGCTAATACGTATTTCCGAGGCTTTTACACTGTCTTTTGTAAACAAATGTTTCAGAAATATTTAGATGTTGCATTCATTGCAAATCATCCTTGTTTCGTATCACTCAACTTATTCGAGGGGTCGAACTTCGACGTTGCCTGTGCTTGTGCACAGCTTTCGGTATATAACTCCACAGTGGGATGGGTAGTCACACTGAGGTCTTGTGCATCCGTGCAAACGTCCTAACCATAAGTGAGGCCTTTGAACTTTCTCATAGGACGTCCACCCGCTTAGAGACGCTCCAAGACGTTGATCAGATGGCCACCTAATGAACGAGAGGCAGGCATCATCACAGCTTGATGCTGCCAGTTTATGCATGAATCATAGTTTCTGAGCCATAGTCATCCAAAGATGACATCAATTTGCCATCCAAATCCAGTACAAAGATGTCATCATCATGCTGAATACTCTTCAACGTGTATTGCATACCAACTACACGTTTTTTATTGTCACAGATGCGCCTGTTGCTAGGCGCACTGTCATCCTCGTGAGAGAAATATCGCGCTCAATACCTTTGAGTCTGCGATCTTCTAGCGATTGTCGTCGAAAGATATCATACGCCGCTTTACAATCTATTAGGGACTTAAGTGGCAGTTTTTTTTGTCGCTATGATTTTAAAGGGATGAGGTTAACCTCATCGCCTGGGGCACTTACCTACGATGTTTGTGTGTGATGAGCAACTGTCGTCAAAAGGCCTGCAAATTATTTTGACGCTGTCGAATCAGTAGGGTGCTCCGCACCATCTGACATGACCGTTTTTTTTAATCCGCCTTGCCATTGCGATTTCGCAACAACATCGGATCCGCGGTCTCCGCAGTTCCTAGCAGTAGGTCAATCGCTTCCCTGCTGGACATAAGCGTGGAGATCATGCTTGCCCTGCTCTGAATTAGGGAGCTCTGCTCGACCCTAAATCCGGCCATGGCGGCACAATCACAATTGGGTCGTGAAGCTTGAGCCCTTAAACCTAAGGTTTGGCATGTTCAGCTTGGCCGGACATGCCAAAACTGTAATTTCGTCGCATCGTCATCGATGCGGCGAACTTTAATGGCGTCGTCGAATTCGACGAGCCATCTTAAAAGGTAGTCGCCTTCGACTCCCTTAAACTTATAGATTTCGATCCTAAGCTTTCGGGTAGACACGGAAGCGTCGGCCCGCTAGCAGCATGTAAATGCTGGTGTCTCAACAGTTCCAACTGTTGAGCACCCTGTATTCTCAACACAATCGCGTGTTAAGAGCCTTGCCAGTGAAGCAATATTACTTTGTTTTGGGCCCCGTCGTTCATGTTGTATGAACTCGGCTATAGCCGCAAGTTGCTCGTCTGAACAACATGACGCTAATGGCTGGCCCACCTACGGCCGAACTCATACGATCGACCGCTCTCCTTTCAAGGTCACTCAAATGAGTGAATCTTTCACACGTTGCGTGGAAGCGTCTTGACGGGCTTGAAACTACCACCTGCTTCAACCAACATGTCCATGTTGGATGAAACGGGCGTCGGCCGTTGAACAGACAGCGGAGTGCCACCAGGTGTAATGGGCACCTTCGGCTAGTACTGACAACAGTACTAGTCAACCTATAATGATATCAGTGAAGGTGAGTTGCCTCGATTACTTCCCGTACTCTATCGTGTAGAGGAAGTTTACAAGTAGCGGAAAGATTGGGGAAGTAGACCGCATAGGTATGGATCAAAACACCCGAAAAACGCACAAAAATTCAGCCAAGAAAACATACTTTTCCTTTAATAGAAATACAGTGATATCTTTGATTAGTGCTTACTTCATGCCAATTATAAAGCCATTCTTAATATTATTTACTCACAACCATCATATTCCTTCACAATGCTAAGAATTCTTCGCTACTAGAGGTCGATACTCATGCTTTTTTAGATAAAAAAGTGAAGCTGTACTAACAAATCAATTTTTTTCGTAACGATCTTCTATCTATTAATTTTAACATTTAATAATTAACTAAATGGAGCACCTCCTTGCGCACCGCCTGATTGTATTTTTAACGATGGCGAGATTTATTCAAACATAAATTAAGGGATATATTAACCACCCCCAGTTTTCGCTATCCCCCCCAATATAGAACCTCTAAGCTTAAGTCGCGAGCTATGATTGGCTGCATTTAAATAAACGAATTTTGACTGGATGTACGTATATATATGACAAAATGGCCAAGACTCGCACATGGAAGCTGAAAAAGGTAGAAGCTTGCATACTTACCGTATGGAAGCTTAAATTAAACGACAATCACAACATAGGAAAGCTTGTTTGAAGCAATTATAGAAAACATCAATTATGGAGCAGTTATACAATACTATGGACTTCGATGAGTAAAAAAATTAGTATGAGGAGGAAAAGAAAAGTGTTTCCAATCATCTGATGTACCCAGAGCGTCAAGGTTTCTTTTGCAAGTAGACACGAAGCCCTCATCTTGGGATCGACGGCTTACTTCTAAGCGAGCCTCTTCCAAAGATTTGTAGGAAGTATGGACGATGTCTTCGAATTGATGCATAGTAGTAGTATTAGTAGTGTTAGAAAAGGAAAAGGGTATGGTTAGGAGCTTATACGCTAAACCTTCCTAGTAAGCTAATTACGCACTCGCTTGCTTAAGCCATATCGGGACCCTTCCAACGTGGACTTAAACGCGCTTGCGCCAAGACAAGCGGTCGTGCCGCAGATTTCTGCATCCTCACCAGGATATCCAGCTGCCCCTCTAAACGAGGCTGCGGACGCTCCAGCGTCGAAAGACGGTCCCGAATCGCCTAAAAAAAAGCTCACAATTAGAGCAAGGACCTCACGAAGAAGTTGCATCTCGTGCCGTAGAACATCAAATGCTTCCGCCAAAATTTCGGCCCCCTCCCGCACTACTGGATGCGCAGGGAAACCTTCCGTTTAATGTGAAGAAACTTTTAAAGCGACGTCGTCGTGCGGGTCAATACCAGTATCTGGTGAAGTGGCTAGGGTCCCCCTCTTCTAAAAACTCTTGGTAGATCGAGGTACCTCTTCGGCAAGATTGCCCGTACGCCGTTGACGTTTTTGAGCGCCAAGCTTAGGGTCAACTCGCGCCAAACGACGCTTCCCACCACTAAACGTGGTATTAGGTGGATCTATAGCCTCAGTGCGGCTTTGAACCATGGTTGTACGGTCAACCACAGCCCTGAAATATCGGCTAGGCCTTTCTTCGTTTTGTGGCATAATTGCCGAACTAACTGGCCTTTGGCCTTAAGCTTATCGAAATCGAAGCGAAGCTTCAGTTCCAAACGAACATCGCATCTATCCGCAGACTCTCTGATATTCCAGATATTACGAAGTCGGTGGGCTCAGTGGACCCAGTTCTCAAATGAGGCTTCGTTTTCTTTCCTTGTTTCGTTTGGAAACAAAACAATCGAAATTTCTCTCATGGTGGTCACCGAAGCCTCACGGGCTTGATCACGCAAACACGTCAAATACTGGCTTCGCGTCATTACCTTTGGCGTAAGGCATTGCTCATGAAGAGCGTCGCGGGCAGCGATCTCCTCCGGCGTCCTCGTAGGGTCACCGGAGATCCAGGTGCCCAAACTGTGACTTGCTATCTCTTTGAGACGCTTCGTCTGCACTAAGTTAAGAATTAATACAGCTTCTGCATTTGGCATCTGCTTGTTCTTTTGTTTGTCTTGACTATCAGCCATCGTATTCCTTACATTTCTTAAGACACTAAATCGCGTCGCGAGAAACTCGCTTACTTAAATCTGAACGGTAATAGGGCTGATATCAGCAAGCCTATTGGCTACAAGCCCTGAACCACGCACTGGTATCGTTAATGGAACGCGTGGATGGGTAAGACCGTTTACATAGATTGGAGTATAGCCTGTATAGGCATGTACAGCGTTATTTAACGCAAACTAAACCACTGGTAGCATTGAGCTCCAGCGCTTTGGTGTCTGAGCACACACGCTGCGTAAAACGTCTTCAATGACGCGATTGACATGTTCAGTTTGACCATCGGTCTGCGGATGGTCCGCAGTGGACATATCTAATCTGGTGCCAAGCACTCGGATAATTTAATTTCCAGAATAAACCCGTGAAACGGGGGTCCCGATCATAGCCAATTGCTACTGGCAAACCATGTTGTCGAAACACGCGATCGATAAGCATCTTAGCTGTACCTTCTCCATCAATATAATCTGGCACGGCCGCTAAGTGAGCCATTTTGCTTAACCGGTCAACAAAGACCACTATGCCGGAGTTACCGGCTGAACCTTTCGGTAGACCGAAAACGAATCCATACTAATGGACTCCCAGCAACCTATGTGGACGGGAAGGCTCGCCAGTGGCGCAGCAGTATACGCCGAGGTTTATCTCGTTGGCAAGTTTCGCATGTGCGAACATATGTGCTGCCTATTTATAAAGTTTGGGCCACCAATAACTCTGGCTTTTAGAGCCGTAGGTCTTTTCCTACTGAGATGACCAACAAGAACCGTATCGTGTGCCTCATAGAAGATTCGGTACTTCAATCCTCATCATGAGTAACAACGACACGCGGAGGGTCCGCGATGTCTGTGCAATAAAGCAAGAGGTCGTTATCGATAGAAAATCGATGTAACCTTGCACACAAACGTGCCGGCAATGTAATACCTGAATCAGAGCTCTTTAAAGCTCGTAGCAGAGCTACACACTGTTTATATTTGGCGTAAGCCGAACGGATTAATTCAGAAATAGGCGACAAGATGGTCGTAAAATGAGAAAGCTCATAATACGGCCTGCATGATAACGCATCGGCCAAAGCATTCTGCTTGCCGGGCTTTTACTTCACCTCGAAGTTGTATACCGCGAAAAAGGATAGCTATCAGGCCATTCTCTGTGAGAAATGGGGCGACTTAGTCGCCGTGCGTAATGACGCGTGATCTGTATATATCACAAACGGCTTAGAGCCGAGTAGATGAACTCTGAATTTGACGTTACCACACTTCATAGCAATTAAGTCTTTGTCATGAACTGAATAGTTCTTTTCCGCAGCTTTAAGCTGTCTAGACTCGATTGCAATAACACGTTTATGACCATCAACATCTGTTTGAAGCAGAGCACTGCCAACGGTAAAATCTGATGCGTCACAGACGACACTAAAAGGCCAATTTGGTTCTGGTAGTGCCAGAATCGGGGCATGAAAAAGACTATCCTTAAGTCCTCGAAAAGCATTTTTTTGGTGCTAGTCCAGTACCATTCTGTATCCTTTAAGGAGATTAGATTGTGGCCTAGCCATATCAGTGTTATTTTTGTTTAAATAATTGGCGAGACCCAACCATTTACGCGAATCTTTTTGGTTGTTAGGAACCGGCCAATCTACTATGGCTTTTACCTTACCGGAACCCGCTCTAAGGCCTCGCTTTCCAATGAAGCATCCTAAAAAGGGATTTCGTCTGCGTCAAAAATGCATTTAGATGCATTGGCATACAATTTATTTGTGCGCATTAACTCGAGCACTGCTCGCAAATGGTCTAAATAAATGTCTACATCCAACCGACCCTGCTCCGCACGACCATGGACGAAATGTCATCGAAATAAGTCTGTGCATAACCTCGATGAGAGGCGAAACAGTTGCGTCACTAGACGATTAAATCTTGCCGGGGCGGTGGAAAGCCCTTGTGGCATAGCCAGCCATTCCCATAACATGCCGCTTGGGGGCTAACCGCTGTAAGTGGGATATCACTAGATTGCATGAGCAATTGGTAGTAATCATCGACTAAGCCCAATGCACTGTGCATTGTACATTCCACCATATTGTTATGAAGAACATCCTTTCTAGGAATGGGGGTTTGTGCTGGTATAGTGGCAGCATTAAGCTTATTATAAGCATGCACAATGTGCCATTTACCATTTGGCTTTTTGACACTAAATGTCGGTGTCGAATGAGGAGATTTGCTCTCTCGTACCATTCCAGCCTCGTGCTTAGCACGGAAGAAATCGTCAATGACGTCACACTGCTTCCTTAGTAAAGGCTATTGTCTTGTGACATAGTATTTGGTTCCCGGAACCAAGTCAATTTCATGACGAACACCTCTTTCCGGAGGTAAAACATATGGTGGATTATTACATACCACATCTTGGAATTCCTTAATCAAGGATTAAAAAGGATCAGTAGGATCTTTAAGGATCGATGGCCCATTTCGCGCACTAAGTGCAGCTTTTGTGTCCTCCAGGACAGCTTTGTCTAGAAGGGACGATGAGTTTAACTCAATTGCTGGTCGAATGACCACCATCTCAGATAAGTCGCCAGCCTTTAAGACTCGGCCGCACTCATCAATAGACATTTCGTCTAGCTCTAAAAGAGCATGTAACGAAGGGATTGCCGCAAGGCTAACTTCCCCCTCAATGTTACCAGTTACGCCATTTACAAGCGTATGTAATTGCTTACTCGTATCAATTTGTGAGAGTATACACGCTTCGTGTCCATCCTTTTTTAGAGTGTGAGACAATACGCCTCTTAGAGGCCAAGACATTCACGTCCCCGGGTTTTCCAGCCTGTATTGGTTTTATACAAGATATGGTGTTTAATTTGACATCCGACAAGGAGTTAGATAACTCAACTTCCTTATCCAGCGAACATTTACGTGTCGCTTCACGTGCATTAGAAGGGTTTGACCCAAAATGCGCTGGCGAACCGCCAATAGTGTCACTATTGACACTTAGTATGTGCCACCTCGGCCGACCACACTCGGTGGACTTAGACGTGCCATTCCACGTACCTCAGGGATATTGCACCCTTGAGGCCCTGACGAACCGCCAACAGTGTCACTACTGACACTCAGTATGATGCCACCTCGGCCGACCATACTCGGTGGACTTAGACGTGCCACTGCACGTATTTCAGGGATATTGCACCCGTAATGATTCGGCCTTAGGCCAACAATGCTTTCAGCATTCAGTGAAATGTTATTACAACGAGTGTCACTTGACGGAGTACGTTCCTTTCCACTTATTTCTGCTGAGTCGGGCTCAGAATCAATGTTTTTAATTTTAAAGTTTATTAACTCAGACATGCCATTGTCTAAAACACTGACAGACTTATTCAATGATCCGCGCCAATAGCGCTTTTGTTGCGTAGCCAAGGTGGGTCCATGACTCTCCAAAACTTTGCTAGGAATATTGCGCGTGGTGCCTAAGGTCTTAGACCACCAATCGATCCATGGCGTATGGTGTTCTAATCAGGCCATACCAAGGATGAGATCATATCTCGAATCCAAATCAAGAACGATACAGCGTTCCATACTGTCAAAGTCCAAAAACTTTATACCTAAATTCGATGGAACTCTGGGAATAGTGACACGAGTCCCAGTCGCTAAGCGAACAGTGATTGTATCACCTTCATGCGCTTTAAGCGCCTCAACGTATTATTGACTTCCTTCAAGGGAAGGCGTCGAGCATAATTGCAAGACGCTCCTGAGTCAATTGAAATTGACCACGGCTTATCAAAGCCCTTTACAGTCACTTGAGCGACTAGCAAGCCAGGCCTGTACTCTCGCCCCGTGCCATTAAGCACCGAGCTAGTTGGGGCTAAGTTCTGTTTAATCTCACCTCTTACAGGTTCAAAGAATCTAGGTCTTCTCCAGTAGGGTTGTTTCTTGCACCGGGTCTTGACGCATAGATGCAATGAGATATCTTTACTCCTGGACAAAGTCCTCTGGGTTTTTTTACCCTGTCGAGTCGCTAGGAGCCGTGCTCGCATGCGAAAAACCTAATCAGGCGGTGGAAACATGCTGGTCATTTGCTGTTTCAGCGAATCACATGAGGGAAAAGCGTCGTTTATGGACGTGCTGCACGATAGTGCCCACTCTAAGGCTCTACCTCGAAGTTTGGAAATGGCCATAGCCATCTTTTGCCGTTCTGTAAAAGCAAGGCAGAATCAATGGACATTTCCATCTGCTTAATCCAAAAAGAGAGATTTTCTTCCTCTTTTCTCTCAAACATCTTGAAATTTACAGTTTGAGTGCGAGCTCTCGGCTCCGAGTCAGGTACAGAGATGCACCGGGTGGGCATAGATGCCGCTAAGTGGTCCTGTACCTGACCGATCAGGGAGGCTTGGTACCGCATAAAGGCTTCAAGCCTTGCATGCATGACCTCTGGACCCTGGGAGATAATAAAGTCCACGTGTTTTAGCCCAAATAAGGTTTTGAGCTTGTCATAAGCGGCGCGTTTCGCATCTGACAATTCTGGAACCTCTTCCATTTTCTTGAGGGTTTAGTCTTGTAAAGACTCAGGCGTAGATTGACTACGAGTGCTACCAGGTGTAGCGGAGCTACCTCGCTACTTAAGTCAGAGGAAGACTTTCAGACTCAGAGAGTCACTTAGTTCTTTTGAACCAATGGGTTTAACAACTCAGGGAGTCGTACAAGCTAAGGAATCCTAGTTTAAGGGATTCAGGGGTTCGTAGAACAAGTGGCAACTAGGGCCCAAGAAGACATACCTTAGGAAAGCTTTTATCTCTTACAGATCAATGCGCAAGCCTTAGAAAGACACTTAACGCTTTAAGATCAAAAGGGGAACTGCACTTTATTTAATTATTTAAAAAATAAAACCTTACCTAATTTAAAATAGATTTTGGCCGCCAGAAATATATCTGGCAGCGACCACATTTGTTACCCATAATAAATGGGATTTAAGTAAGTAGCTATTTGAAACTACATAAAAGGGTATATTACCCATAAGTAAATGTACCCCAACAACGGTTCTCCAACCGATGTGTGCCCCATTACAACCAGTCAATAGAACTAATGTCTAATTGCGTCAATATCATCAAATTTATAAAAATTGGAATTATAAAGTCGAAATTAATAAAGATAATAATTTGCACTTCTTTTCTTATTTCCTCTTATAGGAAATAATATTTATCATTTCTCTTATAGGATATAACATTAATGTAACGGGCCGTTGCACCTTTACCTTCACTGTTATCAGTGTAGGTTAAGTGCAATACAAGCGAAAGGTGCTCCGTTACAAATAAGACTTCATGCTGACAAACGTAAGACGAAGTCTAATTTTGTCAAGCACTACGACTTGTACTGCTTCAGTACAAGTCAACTTCGCGCTGCTTCATTTGCGAGTGGTGCCTTACGTCACTTCATGTACACTAGTACGTGCGGAGGAAGACTTCTCTTAAAGACAACTAACTTAGAGAGGGTTAAATGAAAACTGTAATAAAATAATTAAGTATCCTTCTTTCTATCTGTAAATGCTAACTTAATTATAAACTAATACTAAACATGCAATTGTATTTTTGTCTATCTATCTCTTTGTTTACGTTTACAGCTGATTAATCTACGGGATAAATGGCCTATACCTATTTATGGATAAGACTTCTCAACATTACTACATAAAGTAATGTTCTCCAAATATTATCTACCTTTTAGATAATATATTAATAAACAATCTTTAAGTGTAAATTTCATGTAACGATACACCCCGTTACATCACCCCTCCCTTAAATGACAATCACTCCGACTGTCATTGGTTGGAGCGGTCACTATGTGACCACTTAGTTTAAAAAAATGATGTTGATTGGTCAGAACCATCATTTTAAATTCCATCGCATAAAGAACAAATTCATGCGGGGTGTTGATAGCGCTGCGCCTTCGGCTGCGGTCGTGCAGCCGCGGGTGATGCACTGCTATCTCTTGCGGCAGACGGAACGTCTGCCGTAGTATCTTCTTCTCGCGCAACACTCGATGATACGTGTGCACGTGGTGGTTCACCACGTAAATACGAACCTCTTTCGAGGTCGACTACGAATGCGAGTCG
The DNA here is from genome assembly GCF_004359215.1 of Bremia lactucae. Lineage (NCBI taxonomy): Eukaryota > Oomycota > Peronosporomycetes > Peronosporales > Peronosporaceae > Bremia > Bremia lactucae. The sequence continues at coordinate 2,123,112 of NC_090618.1, forward strand.
GACGAAATGGCCGACTCGGGGAGAATGGAACAGTCGCCTGATAGACGTCAGGCGGCTGACTATGAGCCTTCGAATGAGAGAGCTCATTCTGATAGACGATTTAATAGTCTATTTGGTTCTGACGATGAGGATGATCCCTCATCGCCCGTTCCGTCTCCCGTACGTCACCTGCACCTGTTTCTGTGCAAGGTGATGACGATGGCGTAAGCCATCGTTATAAAAGTTCTTGTGGTACCCCCTGCTTCAGTGAGTACCACTCAGGGGAGTGAAGAGAATAAAATGTATCATCTCCCCCCGCGAAGAAGCCTTGGCTTTTACCAGTACGGCTAATCAATAGCTTGTCTGGAGAGACTACTCCTCACAATAAATATCCTTTATTTATTGCGACGAAGCTACATGGCTTTGATCCCAGCGCGAAGAACTTTAGCGCTGAGAGATTTTTATCTCGATGCTTTTCTTAAGCATCGATGGCTTAGTGGCAATAATAAGCGAGATAAAGTCTCGCTTTTCCAATCCTGGAGCGCGTTCATTCGCAATGTCAAAGACATTGGACGTGAAGCTTGGCTTCAAAAACTTATCGCGAATCGCGGTAAGTTTGAGAAATGAACTCCAACCGGTGCAAAGTATAAATTGCATCGGTTGTCACGTGAGGCTGGGCTTCCATGCCTCACGTGGGGTGATCCCTGTCCGTGTTGTGTAGACAACTCGAAGAGGGTAAAAGGGGATGTCTATTCCCTTTCTTCGCCCTGGGGAAGGGCTCGCATCTCTATTGAGATGCGTGACGCGATTGACGTTTTGCAATCGATTTACAAGCGCCAAGGGCGCGTGTTTTCCGATGGGCCTTCTGA
>NC_090618.1:2124059-2157805 GCF_004359215.1 Bremia lactucae
TTTTACTGTCTTCACTCCCCTGAGTGATAACCACTGAAGCAGAGGTACAACAAGAACTTTTCTTACTATGGCTTACGCCATCGTCGTCACCTTACACAGAGACACGTGCTGGTGACCGTATGGGAGATCGTATGGGCGATGAAGGATCATCCTCATCGTCGGATCCAAATAGACTGTTTACTCGTCTATCAGAATGAGCCCTCGCATTCGAAGGCTCATAGTCAGCCGCCTGACGGATATCAGGCGACTGTTCCATTCTCCCCGAGTCGGCCATTTCATCCGACTTACATTCGTGGTCGACCTCCAAAGAGGGGTCGTATTCATGTGGTGAATCACCACGTGCACTCGCAACATCTAGTGTTGTGCGAGTGGAAGACACTACGGCAGACGTTCCGTCTGCCGTAGTGTGAACCACGACCGCAGCCGAAGGCGCAGCACTATCGTCACCCCGCATGAGTTGATTCTTCATGCGATGGAATTTGAAATGATATATCTGACCAATCAACATCGTTTTAAAAATTAACTCGTCACATGACGACCACTCCATCCAATGACACTCCGAGTGATTGTCGTTTAAGGGAGGGCGATGTAACGGGGTGTATCGTTACATGAAATTAACACTTAAAGGTTGTTAATTAATATATTATCATCAAGGTAGATAATATTTGGAGGATATTACTTTTTATAGTAATATTCAGAATTTTTATCCATAAATAGGTACAGGCCATTATATCTATTTATTCCGCAGACTAATCAGCTGTAGGAGTAATCAAAGAGAGTTACAGATAAGATAGAGATAAGAATTCATTTGCATGTTTCGTATTAGATTATAATAAAGTTAGCATGAACAAAGCAAACTGAATTATATTGAAACAGTACAAGTCACACTCCAAGTTAACTTGTCTTAAGAGAAGTCTTCCTCTGCACGTACAGTGTACGTGAAATAACGTAGGGCACCACTCGCAACTGAAGCAGTGCGAAGTGGACTTGTACTGAAGCCGTAGTGCCCCGTTACACTTCTCCTTCATCTCGTCAAGTTCATGTTGTATGAACTTGGCGATGGCTGAATGGAGGGCATCTATGTTTAAACCGGACAGCATGGCCAAGATTGCATCGTTCCCTACGGTTAAACTCATTCGTTCGACCGCTCTCCTTCTATTTCACTTAGAAAGGAGTAGCTATCACGCGAAACGTGATGCGTATTCCCACTCTCATCTAACATGTCCATGTTAGATGAAGGAAACGTGGTCCTTGGACGGACTTCAAAGTGCTACCAGGTGTAACGGGGCACTACGACTTGTACTGCTTCAGTACGAGTCCACTTCGCACTACTTTAGTTGCGAGTGGCGCCTTACGTCACTTCACGTACACTAGTACGTGCAGAGGAAGACTTCTCTTTATGACAACTAACTTAAAGAGGGTTAAATGAAAACTGTATTAATATTATTAAGTATCTCTTCTTTCTATCTGTTAATGCTAACTTAATTAAAAACTAATACTTAACATGCAATTGAAATCTTATCTGTCTCTTTCTTTGTTGACGTTTACAGCTGATTAGTCTGCGGGATAAATAGATATAATGGCCTACACCTATTCATGGATAAGATTTCGGACCATTACTATACAAAGTAATATTCTCCAAAAATTATCAACCTTTTAGATAATATATTAATTAACAACCTTTAAGTGTTAATTTTATGTTACGATACACCCCGTTACACAAATTGCATCGGAACATCACCTTAAAAATCAATTATTGTCACTACTGAATATATGATACGTTCTCAGCACGAGCTTAGTACATTATCTTGCAAAATGTCATGCATTTAGACAAATTTAATTCTAGCAAACCAATCGATAGTGAAAAGTTGGTGTTTTAAAATTCTTCAGACACGTTCTTAGCACGAGCTTTATGCAGCCTCTTGCATGATGTCATGCTATTAGACATATAAAATTTCTTCACACCAATCGATCATAAGAGATCGGAGGTTGCTCCAAATCTTTACAAGATCTTGCATTTCAAGCGTATAAAATGAACAAATGATATCTTCATATTCGATACGCTACTGCATCAAGCGATTTTCACGCGACGGCGAACAATGAGCTCTCGTATTAAATTTTTTTGAAAGCTTACAAAAGTATTGCAAGCGCACGTCTGAGAAGGACGGAATCACCAGAGCTTGGTTTTTTATCGCGCATAACTGGTGTTGCACCTCGGACTGGTCGCACAGAGTGATCCGTCTCAAACCTCCTAAATTTGTCACTCTATGTACAAAAGTATTACGGTCTTCGAGAACAAAGCACCACTAGATTTCTTGTCCAATCAGAGAAGAAAAAATAGCGAATCATGAGACTGAGAAAATGTTGAGCCCGTCACGTGTCGGATCCAGAGCCGGAGTGTGTTATATTCGGGTGCGGATCAGCAATCTCCAGATGGTCATACTTCAGGCCTTTGTCTTCGTAAACAGCTGGCTGCCTTTCCTTCTTCATCTGAGCTAGTGTTTATCACTCAAGATGCTGCTACAAAGTTTGCTTCATTTCGTTATGCAGCAATGAGCGTGCAAAAACGCGGTATTTGCATTCCCGCAGTGTTTTTGTTTATTTAAACGAATCTAAAAAAATGCCGCGAGTAAATAAATTGTTCTATAAGCAACTGGCTTAGGCGATTTTCGAGCTTTAACCTATAAAGAAAGGGTCGTACTTCCTGGGTTCGGCTCTCGCTCTTTACAAGGTTCAAAGCAGTTTCGCTACCACAGATTGCAATTTCGTGACATCATCTCGGACAAGATAATTTAAAGCTCTTTTTAGCTACCACAAATTTGTCGTGCACACTTCATTCTTCAATTCGTCACTCACTTCTCAGCTCAAGCTTTATGAATCTTCGTGTACTGGTCCTCGCCGTTTTCCTGGCAGCCACCACACGCGGTGACCTCGCAACAGACGACGTGAACTCCACGTCGCTTCGATTGCCTTCAATCGAGAAAAGGGCCGATGGGTATGGTAACGCTTTTAATGAAGAGAAGGTACTAAATCTGCGGCAAATCACGGATCCTTCGAATTTTCCAAACGCGCACAAAAAACATCTTGTCGCAGCCGTGTCGAAATTCTGGGTCAAACCTCGAATCCCGCAGGAAGATCTTGCCCAGCAAACCTTCAAGATTTTCCATGTAGAGCGCGTCAAGAGCAATCTCTTTACCAGTAAACGGTGGATCAAATGGGTTGAGCGTGTCAAGGTAGCCATTCCGGATCGTACTAAACGAGACGAAGAACTCACGCGTATTATGGTGGAAGAATTTGGGCTTCCCCTTTTCTTCCAAAAGCTCCACGAAGCGTCTAAAAATCCAGAAACTTCCGAGACTGCCAAGTATTTCGAGAGACTCGAGTATGACCGTTTGCTAAAGAACAAGGTTTTCCCGGAAGAATTTCGTGAACAGCTTGGTCTTCAACACTTGGAATCGGATATTGAGCTGACCCGTTATTATCTCAAATTTCGGTCCAGATTTTTAATGTTAGCAACGCCCGTGGAAGAGCTTAAAGTCCCCAAGTTGTTGAAAGAAGTGATGGACGAACCAACTAAGCGGACTATTGAGCTTTTTGGTGAGTTTGGCAAGGAGGAACCCGACATGGTAGCAAAAATGTTCGAGCTTAAATTCAACAATGAACGAGAAGTGGAGCATCCGTTATTTAATATTTGGATTGACTTTATGATGGCGTATCTCGACGAGAAATTCGTTGCATCGGCAACGTTTCTTCAAACATTTCGACTTTTGGAGTCGTCCGCCGCCGCTGGCAACAAACGAAGCCTTCAAATCAAAGAAACATTTAGTCGAAGATGGATATCATCGGACCGATCCCTGAAAGACGTGGCAAAAATGCTTCAGCTCGGCAAAAATCAAGCGGATTCTTCGTGGATCAATCGTCTGGAACTCCAACTGTACATGAGCTACATGCGAAAATACATCTTGACTCACAGGAAGGCTGATCCAATGCTCTCCTGGGTACTTTCCAAGCTCGTCGGACTAAAACATGAAAGAAGCAGGAAGTATCAAACAAGATTCGTTAATTTCTTTCGAGACAATTTTCAGCCATCCGAGGTTCTGACGATTCTTCGACTCGATAACGAAGGAGGTCAGATAAAGAACCGACCTTTGGTTGAATTCGGGTTACAGTATGTAGCGTCGTTCCTCCTTAAGAATCCCAAAGCAGAGCCCTCAATTCTCAAGACATTGAAGCTGCTATGCCATCATGGCAACAGCGACGACATGTTTGCGTTCGCAAAACTCTGGGTCTCGTTGGAAACAACGCCGGAAACGTTTCTCAAGATGCTTGGCATCAAGAAGATTGATGCCAGCATTCTCAATCATGACTTGCGTGATCTTTGGCTCGCATTCCTCGCCCAATACGGAGCAAGACTACCAAGCCAAGCACTTCCCCACGAGATGCTTCAGACCATCAACCATTTGACTACATCGGCGATGATGGACAACCGAAGTAGCCGAGAAGCATTGGCGAAAATTTTCCACTTTTGGTCTCGGAAAAACTTGACCCAGGACGACATGTTTAAGATGTTACGGCTACATACCTTCCGACCGCACTACTTTATTAATCCACTGCTGTCTACTTGGGATATGTACCAATTGACGTTTGTGACCATGCATCCAACGGAGCCGCAGCAGCAATTAAGTGATATGATTTTCCGATGCTTTAACGTCAACGACGTCGAGAAATTGACTGCCGGGGCGAAGCATATTCCAGATATGCTCCACTCCAAGGTGAAGACGGTGGTGAAAGAATTACAAGATAAGGTAGATCATTTTTTTGGACGTACATAGGTAGAAAAACCGATTCTCTCAATTCATGCAAAAGTGTCCAAAAAAGGTTTTTACATTGTGTTTTTTTTATATTTGCTAGTTGATGTAACGCACCCGAATATTAAATTATAAAACACAACATGGCCGGGCTCGTCGAGAAACTCGTGAGCCTCGTGGGGCGGTACGTCGTCACGAGCGCAATAAGCCTCGTGTATGGATCTTCGTTACTAACTCGCATCCCTCGCTTTTGGAAACAGTGCATTCTATTCCGATGAACACGTTGTTGTCCTGAGTGCATTAATGCGCGAGAAGTTTATGAAGGTCTGCAAGCCACTCGCGTCTTCCCCACCTTTGCTCATTCGTCTTCTCTTTTACGCTAGGATGACGAAATGGGAAACGCAGTAAATCTTCAGACCCGTCAAGTTCGCAAAATTATGAATGAATTGCATCAAGATCACCTCGTGTGCGAGTACGTCGCACCTTTTTCTCGCTCTCGTTGGCCTTTTTCCAATTGCTTCACTATGTGTTTTGTATGGTGTTTTTCCTAGAGAAGTACTTAACGACAAGCGCGCGGGCGGGAGTTCGTCGACATCGTACTGGTACATTGACTACAAGTACTTTGTGGATGTGATTCAATATCGGCTCTACGTCATGCACGAACACTTGAAAGACAGTGAACAGCTCGAGATTGAGCGCCAGACATTCCAATGCAGCGACCCCGAGTGTGGTCGCGAGTACACAGCTCTCGAAGCCCAGCTCTTGCTTCTTCCAGGTCAATATCAATTCCGATGTGGCCATTGCAATGCCATTCTCTTGGAATGTGACAATAACGACCGTCTCGTTCGAATTCAATCGTTGCAACGAAAGTTTAAAGACCAAATGAATAAACAACAGGGCATGCACGATGGAATTTATGAAGTTTTGCGTCGCATTGGGGATTTTGTGAAACAAGGACAGGTTTTGCCGACGAATTTGCCAAGTGATAATCGTGCTGCGGGTCTCGGAGGACAGCACACTCGGACACAAGCAGGAGCTGGTTCTGGAAGCCGTGGACGCCATGGAAACACGGGTGTTGGCGCTCGTGGAGACGATCGGAATTTAACGTCGTTTTTGTATCCGTACGGGACCCAGGAGCAAGAGATTATTGTGGATATTGCGAGTACGTCCACGGTTGAGGACGAGTATTTAAACAGTCGAGATCGACACAAGGAGACAGAGACCGCGACGCAACCATTGGCCGCACCTCGAGCATTGCCTGCGTTTTTACAGGGCAGTTCCATTAGTGGCCACATGGCTGCGAAACATGCCGTTGAGACGCAAAGTGGAAAGGATTTAATGCGTGAAACGACTTCATCCAGCACGGACACCTTGTTGGTACAGTCTGAAATGACGGAAGAAGAGCGCCAAGAGGCATTCAAGCGCGCGTACATGGCCGAGTTGGAGCGATATAATGGCGAAACGGATGAAAACGAAGTACAGATTCAAGTCGAAACGCAAGGCAGTTGGGAGACCGATATGAATATTGACGCCATGGAGGACGACGAACTTGAAGAGATTGAATGGGAATGGTGTGTTGACGACAACAGCGAGACGAATGGCTGTCGTGACGCGACGATTTTAGTCAATGGCGAGTGTAAGCGACTGGATGGCGTCGACGATCACGATCTCTTGACAATGACTGAAGACGAGTTTCTGGTGCGGTATACTACCTACTGCGTGGGTATTGGTGCAGTGGCAAGTGGGTACTAACGATTTGATGTGGTTCTAGAGCTGCTATCGCATGTGTCTTGCCGAGAATGATGTTATAGGTTGAGTAAACGAGTGTGTTAAGTACTAGTGGAGTGGCAAAGCCAGCAAGTTTCGGTCTAATGAATGAACTTGCAAACTTGAAAGGAATAGTGTTGATTCGGTCAATTTGCTTACGCGCGTGCATGGTAGTGTCGACTGCTTGGGATGAATGAATTTGTAACGTAAATCGGACGAGGCTTGAAACAGTTGATCGTTTACCAATTGGGCATGACGAGGAATAAATGTGTTGAAAAGGTTGACGAGTGTCTCTGTGGATACCAGACAAGTGTTTACTAATGCGTGCGAATTTAGTAAATGGGATCCTTTCTCGAGACTTTCCTCAGTGATAGCTCTTGAGAGCCGTGACAAGACTTGGGCAGCGGTTAACGTGTCAAGGTTCCAAGTCTCTTACAATTGATAGCATATTTGACTCAATGACCACTACTCTTGAGGTATGCTAGCACTTTAGCAAGAGTTGTGGAGTATGCCTGTGCTCAACATTATGAGCCAGGAGTTGTCTCCACACGCTTTAGAACCGCTCGAGCGTGGTAAGATCTCGACGTACGTGGCTCATAAATGATAATTTAAAAGAGCTGCCCAAGCACTAAAAAACCTTTATTGTCAACTCACAAAAGTCCGTTGTATCAATATGCGGACACCAAGATCTTTTCAAATTAATAGTCGAGTGGGTGAAAACGAAATGACACACCAAATATTCTCAGCCTTGCTGTTGTATAGATTTTCCAAATACAACGTACGCCACTTTGATTCTACCTCGCTCAATTTTAAACCTTAAAGAATTCATAAGAACTCTATTCAAGAACGTCTTTTTTACGTCGTTTATATATATATATATTTTGGATTCTTACATATTATTTTGATAAAATCTAGATATTATATATTTTTAAAAAACAATTTCAGATTCAAAAAGTATTTTACACTCATTTACCATTTTGTAATTTAATTTTTGATTAGAGAATCTATATTACTTATCATTAAATAATTAATTATAACAAATTAAAGAAAACGTTTCTTGTCGAATTCGTAGCACGCAAGCAACTCGAAGCGGCATCTCATTTATAGTCCAAGACGCTGGCGAAACTTGCCGTCTTGGTGTTTCTATTTGGCCTTCTTAACCAAGAAACTGGCAACGCTGGCGCTCAGATGCTGTAGCTTTAATCGCCTCTTTACGTGAGCACAAGTTTATGAAGCAATTCGTCCGATAACATAAGCTCTTGATTCTCAAGCGCTTGGATCAAGTGTTTATTCCCGCCGATGCGCACAGTCTGAAGCCTTTCGAGCGTCTCGAGTTGCTGGACGGGCAATGTCTTGCATTGATTGTGCCTCATGTCGAGCGTCTGAAGCTGCGTAAGGTTCTGAACGTGCGTGGAAAGCGTCGTGAGCTGGTTTTGCTGCACATTGAGCGTTTTAAGTGACTGCAGAGCGTACACGGCATCAGGAAGCATGCGGAGCTGGTTCCTCGATAAATCAAGGTGCCGAAGATGCGGCACTCGTTCTAGCGCCAACGCGAGACGACAAGAACACGCGTCTCCCACGTGCTCGCACATGAGTTGGCGACACACGAGATCGCTAGATTTCGAAAGCTGCAGCTCTGTAATGCAAGAACCGTGACGAGCGACGTCGCGAAGACATGTGGCTATGGCAGGTACGCGCATGGGTATACTGGAACTTAATGTCTTTTTAGTTTGATTTCCATCAAATTTTTTAATTCTTCTTTTGATAAATTAACCGAATTTTCATATAAAATTAAATATTCTTTAATATCTTTAGTAATAATCTCATAACTAATTAACACGTTTTTTTTTTTTTTAAAAATAATTGATGAGAAGTTTTTTTATACGAAACCTGAATTACTTAATTACATGACGCTCATAGTTTTTGTAGAATTGGACCGAGTAATGGAGCAAAAATGTGACTGACTGCACTTTAATGATTGGAGAACGTTTTGAAACAATTTAAGAGCACGAGAGCGGAGGCATCTCTAAGAATAATTTTACAAAAATTATAATTGAGGAAACACTAACTTACAGATTAATTTAAAAACGCATAAACATTGACCGTAGCGGTGTAGGTGATAAGGCCGACAAAGAGTACAATAATTGCAATTCTTGCTAAACGACTGGAACCGCCATACGTGCGCATCTCCTGAGCCTCGAGCTTCTGACGAGGCAATAAATAAAGAATTGGCGCCAACGCCAATAAATTAATGGCACAATTTGCCATGACAAAACACAATACTCGCTTGCGCGTGCCTGGCGAATCCTGGACAATCACAGCTTTTGAGAAGTCTTGTTTAAGCTCGGGACTTGACGTGCGAATTGCGTCCGAGACTGCTAGAGCTGCCATTCGAGCCAAAATAGTGAAAGACGCCACAAAGCCCGTCGTTGCCCCTTCAAGACAATTTTCAGTGATTTCCACCAAAGGCAGCGTCGTGACGAGCAACACTGCCGCATACGAGACCCCATTGAACGACAAGATGGATAAAATAAACCAAGCACTGCGTAACCCATTAAAAATTGTCGGTAACGCTACGATCAAGCGAATTATAACACCAAGGATCAACCCGCCAATCGAAAGGCGTACCCAACTGTAATTAAATAGTGTGACTTGAAAGACCACCATTGATAAAAGCAAGCTTGCTTGCGTTGAAATGGCACCCACGCGTTCTGCTGTCGGCAATGCATGCGCCCAGAACAAGACGGCATTGTTTGCATAGTGAAATTGAAACGACGACAGCAATACTGACGTACAAACAAACAAAAGGATGCGCCAAACAGCTTGTTGCTGTAAAATATTCCAAAGGTGACGCGCAAGCAACAATCGATCGACCGAGTCGACTCTAAGTTGTCGAGGCTCCTCGCCGAGACGAAACAACACAGCAGGAATAGGTACTAACGTTACAATTGCCATTATCAAGAGAATCATTTTTATTGAAATCACCGACTCGGTTCTCTCGTATTTGTCATTGTAACCCACGACACACGATATGACAATATTAGCGAATAATGTTGCTGCTTCTTGTGTTAGCAAATATTGCAACATTAACTTGCCGCGTTCGTGAATAGGCTCGCGTTGCGATAATTCTACCAAAAATGCAAATGCCACGATGGAAGCCATTGTGACGCCTAAACTTGTAGCCATCATCAATAGTATGTACACAACACCTCCGTAGAACGTTCGAACGGTGGGATTCTTAAAATTTGTGTTCTCATCGATGGAGGAAATTGTCACGAGCGCCATAAGTGCCATGTAAGCAAAAATCCACCCAAGCAGCATGTACGACTTGCGATGGAAGCTCCAAATTGGGTACAAATCGGATAGCAGACCAATAAAAAAACTAAGAACCCCCGGGAATTTAAGACATTGCACGGTGGCAATGCATTGGTCGTTATTGAAGCTTAAATAGACACAAAGTAGCGGTTGAAATGCATTGACGAGAAACGGGATCATAAATCCCGTCGCTGCTGCCGAGACGGCTAATCCGCAATACGGCTGCGAAAATAATTTGGCCATTGTGCCAGCACGTAGACTGCCATACAATAAGTGATTGAAGAAGCTTGTGGGAGGAGCTGTCGTCGCCCTTATCCTCTCAGACGGCCGGCGCACTTCTTGTAGCAGCTGAATTGAGGGTGGCGCAGAGCTAGACCTTCCCACCATTGGAATCTCCGAGTCCATCCACGTCTTCTCAAAGTCAAGAAGTTCCGAATCACTAGCGTTCGTAGTTGCTTTAACAAGTTTTGATGTCGCCAGTCCACTAACTGTGTCGTCCTTAGAGATCAAGACTGTGAACGAAGGGGTTCTCAGATCTCGAAGAACCTTGAGACCAAATTCCTCCTTGCTGACACCGTTCTCAGCTACAATTCGGTCCCAGTCAAAGGCTGTTTCATCAATGCAGAATGAACCTTCCGAAATGAAGCTGTAGCTCCTGGACGACCGCTCGCTCGGCATTTCGCCGTCGTCGTTGCAGCACTATTTTACGTACGATAGTCGGTCTAGCAGTGATGGAAAAGCTTGTAGATCAAATAAGCGAGATGGTCCAAGATAAGTAATGCAAGGCACTTTGTCACAAGTCACAGCTTGACTCGCTCTTACGGTCCGACTCGATCACGATTGAGACACAAATCTGTAGAAAAAGGGGATGGACAGTCGATAACGTATGACAGTAAGCTAATAGGGTTAGGGAGACATCCTCTCAAGAAGATAAACCACATGGCTACAATGGCCCTAAGCTCAAGTTGCAGCAACAAAACGTGAACATTATGTACCCTGTACCATTTCTAAAATCAAACAATTTCCACCTATCGCGTGCCACACGAAACGAATAATGACCTCATCGACCGAAGGTGTTGCCGCTAAAGGGGGTCATCTTGTAGCCATGAACGCTTCTCAAATCGACGCGAACATGGATACAGAGGCCAGAGTCCTTATGCACGATGTGAGTGATTCTTTTCGTCGCATAAGCACCATTAAATATCGTGTGCATCTTGTTTTAGGAACGCTCTTGCATCTTTGAGACGCGTATTGAGCGTGCCGACCTCTGTCGTCAACGAGGATCGACGCAATTTCAAAATGGTGCAATTGATCAGGCAGTAAAATGGTACGAACGTGCTCTTTACCACGTGGATTTTGACGAAGCCACGTGGCATTTCGAGGTAAAGCAACTCGATCCCTATGTCGATACCAGTACTAAGGGCGACGTTTTTTATAATAGTTTACTTCACGAAATCGTGCAGACGTCAATGTGGTGCGATTGCCAGTGTATATGAACTTGGCTGCTTGCTATCTTGTTCAGGGAGCTCCGGACGAAGGCGATCGGAACGACGAAGTATTGAAGAAAGCTATTGAAAAGGCCGATCTAGCACTTGGTATTGATTCTGAGAACAAAAAGGCATTGTATCGCGGAGGCTATGCGGCGCTATTGAAAGGCGACTTGAAAAGGGCAAAGGAAATGCTAACAAAAGCCGCAAAGAATAACCCCAAGGATCGAAAGATTCGAGATGCCATGGCGACGTTAAAGGCGAAGCTACTGGAGCAAAAGAACGAAGAAAAAGAGCGTTGGGGCGGAAAATTATTAGAAGAGAAACAAAAGCATGTTTCAACGACCGCAGTCCAAGCGAAACAATGGATGAAGCCTAGTGAACCGAATTACGCACTCGGGACATTGGCTTTTGTGGTACTTCTTATTGTATTAGCACTGGGACAGCTTCGTTTTGTCGAGTAAAGTCAAACCATGACGAATGAATTCGCTTGATTGTCTTCTTTTTCCTCGTTTGATAAGGCAAGGCCAGTTTTTTGATCCATTTAATACATCAGTGTACCCAAAGTCGTTGACAGCACGTCGCACTCACAATAAAAGCATCCGTTGACCTCAACACGGTGTAGCGTAGGATAACAAACCGTTCTCCTTGTTCCATCTCGTTCGTCTTCCTATCAATCCAATCCAATCACGGCATTGAAAACGTTTCCTTCTCCACTTCCGTAGACAACAGCATTGCAATGCCTTAATCGTCATGGCAACTGCATCAAGTGTTAAGAAAAAAACCGCCATTGTAAACGTTTCATGATCGCTACGTTTTCATTACCTCCATTCAAAATCGTTTTGTAAAAAGTCATTTCGATTCGATTTTGAAACCCTTTTATTCGTTTTCAACGGTTCGACCATTGTACGAGCTTCGCGATGTGTGCGTTTTGTTTCTAGTAGTACTGTGTCGATGGATCGATCGTCGACGAAACACGGCGGTTGTTTGGAGCGCACTTGCTTCTTCGAGCACTTGACTTCGTTTGGCATAGGCTGTTGGATCCAATACTTTCCAACGCCGTCGTACTTGTGAGTCGGTGCGATCGCCTAATTCTGCCGCAAGTCGAGGCCAAATTCGTGCCGAATTGATGCCCCATTCCTGTACGCGTGCAAGAATCATTTGATCCTCCTGCATTGTAAACTTGCGATACGATAATTCTGGATTCAAACAATTGAGAAAGCGGTCTCGAATCGCTGGCGGCGTTCGTCCTTGTAAATGATGGCAAATCTCATTCCACGCGACGGCATCGAGATCAAAGTCACAATTACGGGGAGTATACGCACAAAGCGCAAGGATCAATCGTCGATCTTCAATGACGGAAAACTTGCCCCGTCGAAGGCCAGGTGCAAGCGTCAATTGCCACCGATGGCGAATTTGTTCCGCCAATCGGCCATCCAGTAAATCGGCAATCACGTTCCACTTTTCGCCAAAAATGGGTACCGCTTGACGCACAATGGCGTCTTCTTCTGGCGTAAAGCTTGATTTGGCATTGCTTGCACACAATGCCGTTTGATATCGAGTAAGACAGTGCGCGGGAGGCCTGCCTGGAAATGGCATGCGTTTCGCAATTGCATGCCACTGATTCACAAGTGCTGAATCATCAACTAAACGTCGTAATGCAACATCTTCTTCCTTCGTCCATGCACATAGACGCAATGTGGGTGCTTCGTGAAGATCGTACCATAATTTACAAGAAAACCCCGAGCGTTCGATTGGGAGTTGTCGAGACTTTCGCATCTCTTGCCACTTGTGTATCCCATTCCATACTTGTAAAGACATTTCAACAATTGGAGCATGGGTCATGTAAAAATCTTCGGCAAAGTCCTTGACAACTTTGCGTTCGCGAGCCGAAAAAATCGCCGGTGGAGCCGCAACAAAGGCCTCGTGGCTGTGCGCACGTAGGAATTTCGTGTCGGCATTTATTGAAGGCTCAATTAAAGCTCCAAGTCTTGTGTGCTCATTCGTATCGATGTTTGTCGACTCCAGCGTCTTTTGCTTCTTCTTTGGTCGCCCCACTTTCCGCTTGCGCTTTTCCTCGTCAGTAAAGAACGACACTTGTGGACGAAGGTACGAGCGAATTGTGGTTCCTGAGAATTTCGCTCGAATGCGTGGAGTACGTTCAAAGCATTGTCGCAACGTTTCTTTCTGAGAAGTCGAAGGTAGCAGCGAGTCCATCGACTGTTGAGCTCTTTTCAGCGCCACTTCACGACGAATAGATTGTATTCGTGCCAGCAGCTTTGCCTCTGCTGCAGCAAAATAATTCTCTAGCGATTGCAGATTTGCAATAAGAGCGTAATTAGCATCAAGCGCCTCAGCAATAGCGGTAGAGGAGCGTGCATTGTCACGTTTTAGTGCCATTCGTGGGAAGATAAGCTTGGGTTTTGGGTGATTAAAGATTATTCACCCAAAAAAGGCATATTAAACACCGCCAAATAATCAATTACATCATGGAAAGAACCCCATCACTTACTGAGCAGATGCGTGCTGCTACGCGAAATATTCATCACGTCTCAGACAAGTATGCCTGTTGCTAATGTCTACACTGACGTACTAATTGATTTTCTACTGGGATTAGCCTAGTGAACTTGAAGCTACTAGTGGCGCTGACTGACAAACAGCTCTACGGACGGGCTTTGATGCTTTTTTGTACGTGTCTTGATTTTGTGATTGAGTGCAAGCTCTACGCGTTTAATTGCATCTCTTGCTGCAAGACTACGTCTATGTGCAGTTGGAGTCGACCATTGAAGCATATAAAGACTACGAGGCCTTTACTGGTTTAAATGAGCTCCTCGGCACGATCGCTCGGGTCAGGGCTTGACTTGATAAGGACTGAAGGCTCTTTTTTTTAGGAAATTAACATAATTTATTTGCAGGCGGATAGTATTGCAATGGACCTGCAATTCTATCTTGGCGAAGATTGGAGCAACAAGTATCAACCAACAAAAGCTGTGCGAGACTACATTAAGTACGCTTAAACGATTCGTATCAATCATTCTATTGGGTAGCCTAAACCTTGGTACTGTGTTATTGTACTCAAGACACTTGAAAAAGCTCGAGGAAAAGGTTTTGCGAATTTGCTGAATAATGTTTTTTTTTTAATTTCTAACTTCTGACTACAGAACCCGATCTTGGTACTACCGTACTGCTTCCACATGTACATGGCAATGCTCGCGGGAGGCACGATGATTAAAAAATTAGTTAAGAAAAGCTTTGCTCCGCCTGAGGGAAAGGGACTCAATTGCTTTGTCTTTGATGTCAAGAGCACCAAGGTATGACTTTGTGTGACAATGCCCGTGATATGCTTACGTTACGTCAAGTTTGGTGCGTGTGAAGGCTTTGCGCGACACAATGAAAGCCAATATTGATGCTCTTGATTATGACGAAGAGATCAAGAAGCTCATTGTAGCCGAGTCCGTCCATTGCTTCAAAATGAATAACCAGGTAAGTTAAGCAGTGTAGAAAGTGTGCCAGTTCTTTCATTCGCGTACGTGCTTTAGATTGTTCAAAGCCTTGACGGGGCCGGCGATTGTGTAGTGAAGTTTGTATATAAATGGATGCTCATCATTGTATTTAGCCTTGCGGTGCGTATTTTTTTCTTGTCGTCACTCATCGTGTTGCGTAACTAATTGTTTCTAAAGGTTTTATATACCTTGATGATGTTTAGGAGAAGCAGTTGAAAGTAAGGCCTCGGCAAAAGCAGCTTAGTAATGCTGAAAGATATTGCTAAAAGGCACCTTTACCATATATATTACTTGCATGATTTTATTTTTCAATTCGGTAAAAAAAGCATGCTATCATCGATCACCAAGATGGCAATGTCCCCAAAGACTTTGTCCAGCTAACGGACAGTAATGCGAGGCGCGGCTGCTGTTCGGCTAGTATGTTGCAGAGAATTTCACAACAGGACGACATGACTTTGACGTGAGTGCATGGTGTCAATTAGAATCATAGCAGGTAGAACTGGTAGTAAGTTCATCGAACCAGCATAAAAACCCATCAGCGACAGCCTTACGACTATACTCTTGTCCAACGATTGCCGATGTACTCATTCTGACATGTTTAACATACATAAAGGACGAGAATACAGCGTCGATTGCGTTGCCACAGGCATCAGTTCCAATGGACGACACCTCCGACAATTCAAAGTGTTTCACGTCGTCATGAATGAGTCTCATGAACAATTTTGAGTTGTCTACAACGGCACATGTGGAAGCTGCCTAAAATTACTTGAGCGTATTCAGACCATTACTTGGTTTTAGAAGCTCTGGCACCAGACACTCGTCTTGTCCACTCAATAGCCATTCTCGTCCAAGCTTCGTCTCATTCCACCTCTTTGTGCTCAGCAGTTTTTCATTCGTCTTGGTGTTCAACTCTCGCAAACCTTCGTGCCTTTTGCCATTGGGTCGCTCCATCTTGACCGTGTTTCGCACTCTTTAACGATGACACCTTTGTTTTCAAAGTACATTGCACAAGCAACACCGAAAGCTGTACTAAACTCCGCACTAGAATAAGAGCTTCTAACAACAACGAAACATCGTATTAAAGAAATATGTTGTTGTTTATATTACGCCAAAAGTGGTGACTACGCGACTTCTACGAGCTTAAAATTTATGCTTGTTCCTTGTGCACGTGCACTCTGACTAAGACAGCTACGTCACGTTATCAAAACTTTGTCGCTCGATATCTGTCGATCCTCCAAATCGGTGCCCCTTAAAGACTCTATCCTACTTCGCACGGGTCTTCAAGAAGCACATAAAAGTTATCGGCACGTCCAATATCGAAAAAATAATCAAAAATTGTTCGATACAGCGGTCACGTTTCATACTTCAGCCAATTCAATGAATTTAAAATCACATCAGGGTCCTTGCGTTCAGGACTTCGATGATTTGGTTGAGGAAGATGCCTATCCAAAAACTTTTTCACGACATCGTTCTTGAATTCTATTTTCTCGAACCCCGAGAGGAATTTAGAAAGATTATACAGGTCGCCGTTGTTTACCAAGCTTAGGAGCTTGAGTGATTCCTCAATCGGCACCGGGTAGGTTTTGTGATGACGAAGATACTCCACGACATACTCGACCCAAATTATCCACACTACATTTTGCTTCCAACTTTTAAATGTGGTCTCGATACCAAGAATTGTCGCTACATCCGCCGCGTCAAAGTCTCGCATCACGAAGAAAGAGACAAAATTTGTTCGTTGGAATGCGGCCACGTCACTTTGGTCGACAGCGAGATCATAAAATATATTGTGAACCGATTTCAGGTTTTTACGACCAGGCTTTAAAACGAATTGTTTCAAATAGGCTTTCAAGATAGGGAAAGCGGATTGCGAAGCCAAATTGTTGTGGTTCAAGCTGAGCCCAAGGATGGTTAAGACTTCAAAGGGTTGCACATTCTCACGATTCCATCGGTCGGCGAAATCAAGAATAGCGTGGTCAAGGGCGTGATTTTCCATATCAGCCCTTGCGCCCAGCCATTGAAACGTACGGATTATGAGAGGGTCTACAAGTTTTTGACGAGAAGTGCACATCTTCATTACGTCCAGCCAAATGTTGATTGCAGGGTGTTTAAACAAATTGGGACTTTCGAAATTGAGCCCCAAGAGCGCTGCGATGGCGGTCGTGTCCGCCCAATATGGCCCAAATCGCTTCACGGTTTCCTTGTCGATACTGTCTTTTATATCCAGTGGTAGTTCCGCGGACCTAGGGAAATGTTTATCCATAAAGTGCCTATAATACCTGAAAAGTATAGGCAGCCGCTTGTTAAACGTATTGACATCGAGATTGCCGAGTTGAAGCGCCGTATAGACACTTGATGTCATTTTCCCGCCAGGATTCAACGTGTCCCAAATTTTAAACTGCGTCTCCTCGAGTTTCTTGGCGAGAGCTTTCGTGCTTGTATCCTTTGCCGCTTTATCTAGCGCTCGAAAAAATCCCTCTGGCCCGAGTAATTTCATCATATGTTGCGCAATGAGCGCATCAATGTCTTTAGTGTCGAGGTTAGTGGAAATCATTTCATTGGCCCAGTCTTTCCATTCATGATTTGTAAAGGGATTTCCCGACCAGAGTTGTTTGTCGACCTTTGGAAATAAATCACTGAAGAAATTCTTGGAAGTGCGCATGTTTTTAATATGGTCGACGACGAATGAAGTTTCCGTTTGCCCATTCCTCTCTTCGGCAGCGACACTAGTGGGCACGAGAGCCTCTTTCGCGCTAGTATCAATAACGGGCAATGGAGTCGAGTTAAAGTTCATCCTCAAGAAGTCCGCATACGCGGTAGTGGCCAGGTGGCCAATTAGTAAAAGCCAGCAGTATAGAAGAGGAATGATGCTTGTGTGCCGATGCGAAACTTAAAAAGTGAGGACTGCGCGGAATTGTTTTTGTCGAGCCTAGTGAGGATGTATGCGACCTAGCAGATGCTCTTGAATTTGTCTCAAGGGATACAGCGAGGAATCAATGGCGCAGAATAAATCTTGTTTGCAAGGTCTGGATGATGGTCAATGATGCAGCATATCTCTCGAGATGGGTGGATAAACTGCATTTTTTAAAAGTTTAAAAGAATTGACGTCGTGCACGTGTCATTATTGTAAATCATTGGAAGACGTTAACTGGTGCACGTGTCATTATTGTAAATCTTTGGAAGACGTCCAGCCCAAGAGCCTATAGAAAACAAGGGATAAATATCCCGAGTGGGAATTGAGAAGAAGCGATTTGCTAGCACTCAAAAGATTGCTGACTCTTCCAATTACATAATAAGCACTTGCAGTTGCATTGCCATCAACATGAGACAAATCTCGGCCCTCCGGGCTCTTTTGTCCGAAGATAATTTTCTGCGAGTAAAAGACAAAAAAGTATTTGCGTCCTTGCACTATGTTATTCACAAGACGCGCAGCCACATTGGCATAGAATTTAACATACCGGTGTGAGTCGGCACTATGTAAGTTAGGTTTCTAAAACGAACTTTAAAATGGCGAGTTAAAGGCGACGACCAGAGTAAAGAGACACGTACTAAACAGTATTATTGCCTCCATGAGTGTAGTTTCTTAGTGCCATAAACAATGTAAGCCCCGTATTCTAACCTATAAAAAGGTTAGTGGAAGGTGCCATAAACAAGAAAGTAATATATTGATGACGATGAAACTGTATTTGTGCATTTCAAATTGATTATTTATTATGCATAACAAAAAATCCGTACTGCGGAAAAGCTTGAATTCACCCATACCTTTATATTTATGTTTAGCAGCAAATCCGGTCGTACTCGTCTTCGTCGTGATAATGAGGTAAGGAATAGCAAGATCCGGAGGAGATCACACTGGTGAGAAATTTGGCAAAGAGGCCTATAGCTGGCTACTGGAAACCAGCTGATTTTCGCTAACTTACAGTCCGAGGGGCTTTCAAGTACTGTAGTGTTAAAATCGACGGTCATAGAAAATGTTTGCCTTTTTGGATCGGAAATGAGCAAAAATACGACAGTACTTGATACAGATCGATGCTGTGCCATTGATTCGAGCAATACCTCGCTCTCTGAGGGACTGTGAGCTTACTACTCCCTACGCTAGACGAATCGAATAACAGTTCATTTCTCACTTCTTAAGTTTCGCATTGGCGCACAAGCATCATTACTCTTCTTCACTGTTGGCTTCTACTGGTTGGCCACCTGGCCTCAACCGCTTATGCGGACTTCATAACGAAGGACTTCAAGTCGTTACCACCACCGGCGTATGATACGAACGCGACACAGGCTCTCGTGCCTTATAATGCCGCTTCGGAAGAGAGGAATGGGCCGTCGTCTTCTACAGCCCTCTTACAGTATATCGACCATAAGCCAGGCTTAATGAAGAAACTCCTCGCTGGTCTATCCATCAGGTTTGCGCCCCCAACGATAAAAGTAATTTCCACTCCAACGGATATGCTCAGGATGGATAAAATCAAGAACAATATCATTAAGAGTCCTCAGTGGAAACGCTGGGCCCGAAGCATACTCGAGCAGAATTCCATGCAAAATTCTCATGTCATCATCACGAAAAAAATGATGGACGACCTCAAACCAACCAACTTCTTTCTCGTGCTCCTCGAAGCGTCGAAGGATAAAAACACGAAAGCTGTCGCCAAGATACTCGAGGAGACGCAATTTGCAAGATGGTGCACCATCGAACATGAATCAATTTCGCCAATGGAATTCTATGACGTGTTACAACTCAACTTAAACGAACCAATAGCATATATGGAACGGTTGCCGGTTCTTCTAAGGTACTGGAAATATTACAAGTCCGTACATAGCCCTATGTCTTCGGTGGCTACACCGAAAGACATTATCGACAAGCAAACCGTGAACCGATTTGGGCCCTATTGGAAGCACACTGGAGAAATCGCAGAGCTTCTTCGGCTCGACTTCGATAGCGACAGTTTTTTTAACCATCCTGCACGTAACGTTTGGCTCGATTTAATGAAGACGTACCTCGATGATACCAAAACCGCAGAACCTTTAATGATCAAGACGTTTCAACTGTTGGGCAATGCAGCTGCTAAAAACTTACAAAACAATGTCTATTCCCCAATCCATTTCGCCGAGCGATGGATTCAAGCGAACTTGCAGCCAATTGATGTCGTAACGATCCTCGGGCTCGACATTCATGATAGCAATTTGGCTACGAATTCAGCTTTCTCCTTCTTGAAGGTTTTTATAGAAAAATTTCTTGTCAACCACCCGGAAGCCGACACGACGGTGGTCAAGATATTTAGTCGACTAGGCTCAGACGAAAGTGAAAAGGCTTTGGCGCTTCGGAAAAGTTTTGTCAGTTTCTTCTTGAGAACACCGAAATTTACCCCAAAGACGGTCATGTCGATTTTTGATCTTACAATCTCGGCTGATTATGTCGAGAAGAATCCTGTGTGGGCAATTTGGATGGAGTATGTCAACGTATATCTTGTAAAAAACAAGGTCTGCCCAGAAGGGCCGTTAGCCGATACACTCGAATTTCTAGGCTCGACAGCCGCGGCCGATGGCGTCGTCAGAAAAAAAAGTATTGAGCTTCTCTATTCGAGTTGGTCGGGAAAAACATCACAGGATACAAGAATAAAACAATTCTTGACCGCCGCAGCACGTCTCAATCAACTCGAGCTATGAACATGAGGTGTCTCCTTTACAAAAACTTAGATTTGTGCACCGTCGTTAAAGTCAGATAGAAATAACATTGCCAAGGGCTGTAGCACTCACAATCTTTGACATCCTTTACAACGCTGGACGGTCTTGATAAGTTATTTGCTTATTAAAAAAATTAATGCTGAAATAATTTACATTTAATTCTACGTAACTTAACGCATGAATCGGTACCCCCCACTACACGTGACGTCACGGAGCAATTAATCGTCTTCACAAGTTTTATTTCCTAAAAGAGTAATAATTAGTATTATGTTCTATGTAAGGAAATAAGCAAAGAAGTACAAATATACTGTCTTTTTTTAATAATTTGACTTAATAGTTCCAATTTTGTAATATTGATGCCATAAGACATTAGTTCTTTTGATTGGTTGTTTCAAATTCAAATCAATCCAGGCAATCGTCACGAGATTGTGCGGTGCGCAAGGAGGCGCCATACATAGTTTGTTATTTATATAATATTGTCAGAGTATATAGAAGATCGTTACGTAGGAGGTTGATATATTAATACAGTTTTACTTTTCTCTGTTCTGAAGACTTAGAATTAATCGTTGGTAGCTAGGATTTCCTTCCTGCTTACTCTGCACGTCGTGTACGTGAATTTGTCGAGGCGCCCCAACTTCACTGTAATCCGTGTAGGTTGACTAGTAATGTTATCAGTGCCTAATCTTTAGTACTGTTGACCATTCTGATGCTAACTTATTTGCCACCGACATAAATTTCACGGGTAGTCACCCAGACGGTCATTTTCAACAACAGTGATGCAACGGGGCACCTTTGCTAGCATCATACGACGTCACTGAAGGGTTCGACATCGGCCATCCGGCAATTTGTGAGCGTCCCCAGCAATCATTTATTATCGGATAGTGAGAATCAGGCCCTTTTAGCCAAGGTGACGGAAGCGGAAATCTTGACAACCATTGCAAGCCTAAGCCGACACAAGGCGGAAGGTCCTGATGGACTTAAAATGACTTTAACAAGGACACGCCTGCTATCATTGCCCCTGTCCTAGTGGCCATCAGCAATGAAATTTTGGATGGCGCTGATCCACCGCCCTGTTTTCTGGAAGCTCTAATTATTTCTTTGCGAAAGTAGGGAGACTCGACAGATGCCAAGGGCTATCGGCCTATTTCCTTACTGCAAATGAGCTACAGAATATTTGCAAAGGTGCTAGCAACGCGACTGAAGCGGATTTGCCATAATTAATCGGGCAGTCACAGCAACATTTTGTCCATAGATGATATATGTTAAAGCTAGGAATGATGATGATTTCTCAACTTGCCTCGGCCCAGCACGATGATACTTGAGCGGCCAGAAATAGCCTAGTTATCCTGATGCTCGAATTTCGGAAGGCATACGATACGGTTGTTAGGGACTTTCTATATGAGGCCTACCGACCTTTGGTTCTAATGCACGATGTATTTAGCCGATCAACCGGCTGCATATCGGGACGACGGCCTCCTTCCAAGTTGATGGAGAATGTAATGAATACATCTCAGTGATCAGGCATTCGACAAGGGTGGCCGCTCGCCTCCCTACTTTATCTATTAGCGGTTGAGCTCTTAGAGGCCACTGTAACGGGGCACCCTTTGCTAGTACTGATAATACTTCTACTTATTACAGTGAAATTGGGGCGCCTCGACCACTTCACGTACACGAGTGTAGAGGAAGGTTCTAAGTTGCTTAAAAGTCTAGCTGCTAAAGCTAGATTCTAAAGCTTTAGCATAGAGAAAAAGCAAAGCTGTATAATGTATTAGGTTTTTACGTAAGGATCTTCTATCTTCTACTGACTCTATTATATGAACTCCTACCAATGTATGGCGCCTACTTGCGCACCGCACAATCGTGTCATGGGACATTTGGCGGGTTTGATTGAAACTTAAATCAATCAATCAGGATAAATAATGTCTCATTGCGTCAATATTACCAAATTTATAAAAATGGAATTATCAAGTTAATGTAATTAAAGATAATAAATTTGTACTTCTTTAACTTATTTCCTCTCATAGGGAATAATAACAGTTATTCCTCCTATAGAAAGTAATATATATGTAACGGGACACACCGTTACATCCCGCCCCCTCAACCAACAGTCACAGTAGTGAGTGATGTGAAGTGACAGAGAACACTTTTAATTCTCTCTGTAAACTTGCATTATTGGTTTTATTTCAAATTCCAATTTTATTGCAATATTGATCTTGTTCAAAAACCAATTCGTTTGCGCATGGTATCGAAACCCGTGCGCGCATGTCCGATAAACCTTCGGGCTCTAGCGTGTTAGCCAAAGAGGTGATGACGAAGTTATTTGACGCTTCGTCAAAACCCTTTTGGTTCGGAGTCATCTTGTGATGACTCCATGAACGACGAAAACTCTGGTGATGTCAGTATGCATTACCAGGAGCGAGGTGATCGTAAAGGTCACTTCGGTAAGCTTGCTTCTGGTGGTGCTAGTATGCGGCACCAGGGACGGGGTGATTCTAAGGATCACTCCAAGAGTAATGGTAGCGTTAACATGAGCAAACGGGATAGGGACCGCAATGTTTTGCGATTTGCTGCTAAAAAGAAGCCTTGGTTGCCCCGTAAGAGCAACCTAACTCGTTAATCTGATTTGACTAACGAAGGTTACCATTTCCCGTTATTCGACTCATCCAGGTTTTACAAGCCTGGTGAGGAAAAAAATAAAATTTTTCATCGATGCCTTTTTCCGGCATCAGTTATACACGTGTAAGCGGGCAAAGAATGTCACTCCTTTGTTCCAAGCTTGGGAAGCATTTGTACAGAATGTGCAAAGCATGGGCTACGAGGCCTGGCATGACAAACTGGATGTTTTTTTGAACAGCTAAAAAAAACGACCGTTGTTGCACGCTACAAGCTGCACCGTCTGAGGGATTCATTACCTCTCGTAGGGAGACTCGTGCCCATGCTATTTTAAGTGTGCAGGTCATGCCCCAAAGAGGCATACTCCCTTAAAGACCATTATTAGAGGACGCTAAACTCGTGTGAGATGCGCGGAAGGATTGAGTACCTCTAATGTTTTTACGAGCACAGGAAGCGCTCGTTCTCTGATAGATCCTCTGTCGAGGAGGATGGGTCTCGTCGTACTGTCGAACGAGACCCGAAACGTCCATATCAAGTTATAACGAGATTCCCAACTATCATGCGAGGGTGGATACCCTCGCCATCGAACGAGATAACTCGTTCAAACCCCTCGAATCAGTAAATGGATATGGAAGGAGGGTATACTCGGGCTTGCCTCGTTTGTCGAATCCGAGTCAGCGTCGTGACTTGAAAAGTATCTAAGGGAGGCCAATGATCACGAGCGATCCGTCGCGAGTTAGCGGTGATGGTCGATAATGTTTCTCGTGACCAATTAAAAAATTGTGAGCAAGTTGCGACTGATCAACTGGCGAACGAACGGACACATTAGTCCCTTCTAAACGAGCTGGTGACAGCTCGGCAAAATATTTCATCCATGGAGGAACGCCAGACAGCTCGATCGTGTACGCATTGTTCGATATACCTGGGCAGTAATTTATTACTGCTCACATTTGTCACTGCATGTTTGAGTAGGTTTACCGTATACAGTGGGGCTCAAGCCCCACTGTATACATTAAATGAAAGCATGCTTGCTCATCCAATTTTGTCAAAGTTCCGATTCTGCCGGTCCACTGTATCAGCGATAGAATCCTGTACGAAACGGATTACTGCGTCTCTAGCCAGCACGAATTCTCCTGCTGACTCCGTTTATTTTGTCTTCAGCGCGACCGGTACGCACTGCGGATATGTCATTCTCCTCATTATTGAGTTGCCGAATACAAGTGCATGAAATCCGGTCTAGCTAGCATCAGTCTATAGATGAACTCAAGGTAGGATAAGTATATTTAGTATAATTCTTGCTTGGTGATTATACCTTTACATGGCGTAGATTTGAAGCAAGTAGAAGGGAATGATAGCAGCTCGCATGGTACCCTTGCTGTAACGGGCTAAAGTTTCCCTAATGTTACACAGTCCCCGTTAAGTACACTTTGTGTACTTGAGGAAATGATCAATTACTTTAATAAAGTAATAAGACCCTCCACTTAGGTGTGGTTCACATTGTGACCCACCCTTGTGTATGTGATGAATAAAACTGCATTCACATTAAGAGGGATGACAGCTAGAGTCATCCTGTACGCGAGTTAGGACAATTGTTCTCACCAATAATGTTGTTTTCGATGATGAGTCTTCCAGTATCAAAATCAGTAATAGCATCATCGCTATTAAATTGTCCACTTCAATGTTGATTGAACCAACATTAGTATCCTTCGCAATGACCGCTGTACGCTCAATGCGTGATGAGCAAAAGCTATATTGCTCTCTTTACTTGAGCGCGTCCATTCTTTTTAATTTAGAGTTACACTCAAACAAGGTGGGTATTCGCGGATGGTGTAAGCCGTTCACAAAATACGGTGTATGCTTTGAAGAAGCATGCACTGAATTTGTAGTGGCAAGTTCTACCATCGGCTCCAACTCGTAAAAGAGTTGACGTATCCGCGAAGTAATTCTTCGAGGATACGATTGGCACGTTCTGTCTGACCATCTGCTTCACTATGGTCAGACATTGACATTTAAACTGTGATCCAAGTGATTTGAACACAGATTGCCAAAACTCCGCCGTGAATCTGGGGTCTCGACCTGAGACCAGTTTACAGGGTAACCCATGGAGTCGAAATATCGTGTAAGAAAAATTAATTAGATTCACCACTTGGGTGTGATTAAAATTGTGACCCACCCTTATGTTTGTGATGCAAACGAAGACGCGAGCACAGGCTTTTGCTGTGATCGACCCCCGGCTTGCAGCAAGATGGACTATCTTGCTGAAACGATAAGTAAGACACAAGAATACCATTTTTCTTTTGATCGTCATCCGGAATATTAAAAATGAAGTCTGTAGATACGGACTGCCAACACTCTGCCGGAACAGGCAGAGGTTAAAACGGAGCGCGGGATGAAGCACTAGGCTTCACCTGTTGACAATCGCAAGCACTTATGTGCTTGCGGACGAGCTCACACAGGCGTGGCCAGTAAAAGTCGCAACTTATCGTCTGATAGGTCTTTTCACGTCCACAATGACCACTTATTGGTGCGTCGTGGCACTCATACATGATGCGTAAACGCAAATTATGATGTGGGGGGATGACGACACGAGGCGTGTTGCCAGCAATTGCAGTGTAATACAGTAAACTATTGCATGTTGTGTGTCGATGCTCAACGGATCGATACAGATTCGACAACCCTTTCAAGAATTGTTGTGATGGATCTTTAATGTAATCCATCAACCCTTCACGAGCCTTATCTTCTTTGATAAGCTCTTCTAGCGTCGCCAAGTAATATTGATGACGTAACTCTTTTTACTGCAACTGTGGGCTCATGCTCACTGTTAATAGATGCGCCGGTAGGCTTATCGTCACTGTTATTCTGCGCAACCGGCTTAAAGTCAGGCCGGCGCGCGAATCGGCATGAGAGACGGCATAAGGTCGTCCTGGTTTATATTCCACGAAGAAGTTGTACTCCGCGAAGAAAGATTATCATTTCGCCATTTTTTTGAGAGGTGTAGACTGTTTGCGGCTGCGCGTAAAGACGCATGGTCCGTATAGACAATGAACGGTCTATCTCCCAAAATATAGACCTTAGGCATAGCCAGTGCATGATTCATGGCAAGGCGTTCCTTGCCATGCACTGGGTAATTCATCTGATCGAAATTGGCGAGACTGTTAGCAGACGACATGCTCTGCGCCGTTTGTGTCAATTGCATTAACGCACAGACCACATGAAATGGTCTGTCTTGGTCCGCTATTGCCAAGATTGACGATTGCATAAAGTTTTTCTTGATACTTTTAAAGAACGCTGACAATCAGCGTTCCATGACTACTTTACATTTTTCTTCACTAAAGAAGAAATATGTATTGTCATTTTGGCACAATTGCGGGAGTACTTATGTAAGTACGCCGCTAAGTCGAGCAACTTTCGAAATCCCTTAACATCGACTAGCACAGCCAGTCGGTGATCTCCTTGATCGTTTTCGCATCAGGGCGTACACCGTGTCTTTTCTGATGCACCCAGGAAGTGGTATTTCGTTTGCAGCGAAAATACAATTCTTTAGATTTGCCTACAACTTGTGATTGCGCATAAGTGTAAGAAATTTTGGACGTGAATACATGGACTTTAACATTCGACTTTCTATTCGTGAATAGAAAATTAATTCGGCGCAACTAATCAAAAAGGCAGTAGAGGTAGGCCGTTTCTTATTTTGGACTCCAGAACTTCTGCAATCGCGAACAAGTCACTACCATCCTCAATACCGCTTTCTAATTACAACTCATAACGAATGTTTCTTATTATTAATTCCAGAACTACTGCAGTCGCAACGGCTCAAACGCCGACATGTTTAGTATTAGTTATAATTAAGTTAGTTAAAAGATAGAAAAAAGATACTTAATTTTATCATAATACAGTTTTCATATAACCCTCTTTAAGCTAGTTACCTTAAAGAGAAGTCTTCCTCTGCACGTACTAGTGTACGTGAAATAACGTAAGGCTTCACTCGCAACTGAAGCAGTGCGAAGTGGGCTTGTACTGAAGCAGTACAAGTCGCAGTGCCCTATTACAGAAGATCGTTACAAAGGAACTAAAAAGATTAATACAATTTTACTTTTTCTCTATTCTAAGCCTTCGAATTTACCTCTAGTAGCTCAGGCTTCTTGCACTGCATGACCCATATTTTGAGTGGCCAATTTCCGGATCATTTAATCTCACAACTTTGGTCCTGGTGATTAGCTCGAGAGTACATTGTATGGCCCTGACCAGGCTCAGTCATCACCACTTACCACTCCCTTATCCATCGACTTGCCTTCAGACAAAAAATGTACAATCATGCCTCGCCTAACAAGTTTATAGACACATGCAGGAAATGAGAGAGGTCAAGAGCGCCAAAGCGATATGCCAGAAAACATCATGATTATACTTGGTTATATTTACTGTCAACAGTATCAGCTGCCTTGACATCTGTTTCACTGGACGAAATACGTCTGCACTCACGAAACGATTTACGATACATGGACGCTTACCGGAATGGTCTCACCAGAGTATGCAGTGAAAAAGTACAAATTTTACAGACATGTACCTAATCTGTGTTGATGGATGCGGCTGGTCTGACAAAATAAATAGTGAGTGTCAACCTACGGCTATTCTGGGCGCCTTTGCTGACAGTTTATCGACAGTTTCTGCAAAAAAAACAAATTGTCACCTATTGGTAGGCGGCCAAACTCGCTCCGGCTCAGAAAAAATGCCAATATTCATAAGAACTTTGCGATGCTACTGTTATATGAAAAGTTGATTCTCTCCGGCTTAGGAAATATGCCAATATTCAGAAGAATTTTGCGATGCTACTGCTCCATGAAAAGTCGAGATAGTAAAAAATCTGAGACTTGTAAGGGGAAGCTTTGGTTATACTCTTTGTTCCTAAAGGCTTTGTTTCTATGAGAGTTGTTTTCAGAGCAATTCTTGCAGGGCCACTTAAGTTGCTGGTTTAAAGTGCAATGTACTGTAGCTACTTAGAACTTTCCTCTGCACGTCGTGTACGTGAAGCAGTCGAGGCGCCCCACCTTCACTGCAATCGGTGTAGCTTGGCTAGTACTGTTAACAGTGCTAGCAAAAGGTGCTCCGTTAAATCTGGTAGTACTCCGTAGTCCGTTCAACAGCCCACGCACGTTCCATCCGAAATTGACATGTTGGACGAAGAAGAAGGGAGCTTTCAAGTCCCTCAAGAGCTAGAAAAAAGTAGCCTTGCTTCACCATCATGGCTTTCAACACGAGAAGATGTTCCGAGAACATGATGAACAACAGTTGGAACTGTTTATAGAGCAGCATTTGTATCCTGCTAGCGGTAAGAAGCTTTCGCGTCGACCCGAAAACTTAAAGATAGAAATCTCAAATTTAATGGCAGTCGAAGAAAATTCCTTACGAGGATATTTCGTCGAATTAGATGATGCGATTGAAGCTCGCCACATAGATGACGATAAGAAGAAAGTAAAGTTTGGCATGTCCAACATGGCCCGAGGTGCCAAATCTTGGGCCTTACGGCTAAAGCTTAACGACTAATATATGTTAAGTCGCATGAGGTCTTTAAAGTTCGGCTCAGTCATACCTTTGAGCCGTCTTGTGCCGAATTTAGGGTTCGAGTAGAGATCCTTGATTTGAAACAGGGAAGCGAGACCTTCACAACAATGCTCAGCATACATTATACTAAGGAAGTTTTATCGATATTCACCTGAGAAGCAAACACAGGCAACTATTTTCGTCAAGGGTCTTGCAGATGGTCGTGGCAAGACCCACCTTCTCCAGCTCAGATTAGAGACACTAGATCAAGCTATCGCTGTAGCGGAAAAGAAAGTCTTTCGCTGAAACAGGCTTTTGTTCACTCGGGTGCTTATCGTCCTTCGAGACAATAAGAAAAAGTTGGTCCAAACCCATAGGCCTCGTATGTAGAGAGCGAGAACCCTCGCTCTTCAAATTACAAACAATTGTAAAAATACAGTTGTTGTTAAAGAACGGACAAGCGTGTAGTGGCCACGCCTAGTGCTAGATTACTCTGTTGTTCGGCGGCTGATACATGGCACGAATATTTGTCTAAAAGATCGCCCATGTGCGGAACATCTTACCGTTCGTCATAAGTGCCAAGTAAGCCACTTCGAGGCCTTATTGAGCAAATAAAACATGGCGTATGACACCAACCGGGTGTCGTCCTCGACACCTGAGTGGGCCGGCTGATGTGGCCAGATGGAAAAATTGAATCCATTTTATTGAGAGCCTCGCTCTGATCCTGCTCACGCCCAAGCCTATCCTGAGTCTTAGTGTCGGACTCCATCGCGGATAGGCTGTGTGCCTCGGACGCGGCCCTTCGCTGTCCAAGCACAAATATCTCAAACTGCTCCAACTAATTTACATATTACTCAGGAGAAATGCTTATGAGTCTGGCCTGGGCTTGCTTGTCAAGCCCCAGCATCAAGTGCTCTGCCACCTCCCATTTCTGTTCGGAGAGGTGTAAGAAATGATATTAAGGCTCATTTTCTTGGCACGCTCAGAGAAACGGATCGTTGGAAAGAATACTAAAGCTACTATGAAACGGAGGTAAACGTCCTTACAGCTTACACGAAACGCTCGAGAAAGCTTTCAGCCTAAGTGATTGGTATCAAGTAAAATTGGAAATTTATCAAATCATTACGAATTGTTTTAATCGTACTAAGTAATACCGTGTTCTTGTTTTTTCGGGAACCACTTGTTCTCAGGTAGTGCTGTGCCCGCTATTCACTGAATAGTTGCGTTCAGCTGGTTAAAGCTGACGTCGATTGATAATAATCGCGTACGGTCTATCTCCTACGAGATAAACCCTAACCTAAGCCAGCGCATATCTGATGGCAATGAGTTTCTTGTCATGCACTGGATAGTCTGTGTCATATTGCATTTACGAAAAGCCGATCGCAAAATCGCTGACGCACAGACCACATGAAATGGTCTGTCTTGGTCCGCTATTGCCAAGATTGACGATTGCATAAAGTTTTTCTTGATACTTTTAAAGAACGCTGACAATCAGCGTTCCATGACTACTTTACATTTTTCTTCACTAAAGAAGAAATATGTATTGTCATTTTGGCACAATTGCGGGAGTACTTATGTAAGTACGCCGCTAAGTCGAGCAACTTTCGAAATCCCTTAACATCGACTAGCACAGCCAGTCGGTGATCTCCTTGATCGTTTTCGCATCAGGGCGTACACCGTGTCTTTTCTGATGCACCCAGGAAGTGGTATTTCGTTTGCAGCGAAAATACAATTCTTTAGATTTGCCTACAACTTGTGATTGCGCATAAGTGTAAGAAATTTTGGACGTGAATACATGGACTTTAACATTCGACTTTCTATTCGTGAATAGAAAATTAATTCGGCGCAACTAATCAAAAAGGCAGTAGAGGTAGGCCGTTTCTTATTTTGGACTCCAGAACTTCTGCAATCGCGAACAAGTCACTACCATCCTCAATACCGCTTTCTAATTACAACTCATAACGAATGTTTCTTATTATTAATTCCAGAACTACTGCAGTCGCAACGGCTCAAACGCCGACATGTTTAGTATTAGTTATAATTAAGTTAGTTAAAAGATAGAAAAAAGATACTTAATTTTATCATAATACAGTTTTCATATAACCCTCTTTAAGCTAGTTACCTTAAAGAGAAGTCTTCCCTCTGCACGTACTAGTGTACGTGAAATAACGTAAGGCTTCACTCGCAACTGAAGCAGTGCGAAGTGGGCTTGTACTGAAGCAGTACAAGTCGCAGTGCCCTATTACAGAAGATCGTTACAAAGGAACTAAAAAGATTAATACAATTTTACTTTTTCTCTATTCTAAGCCTTCGAATTTACCTCTAGTAGCTCAGGCTTCTTGCACTGCATGACCCATATTTTGAGTGGCCAATTTCCGGATCATTTAATCTCACAACTTTGGTCCTGGTGATTAGCTCGAGAGTACATTGTATGGCCCTGACCAGGCTCAGTCATCACCACTTACCACTCCCTTATCCATCGACTTGCCTTCAGACAAAAAATGTACAATCATGCCTCGCCTAACAAGTTTATAGACACATGCAGGAAATGAGAGAGGTCAAGAGCGCCAAAGCGATATGCCAGAAAACATCATGATTATACTTGGTTATATTTACTGTCAACAGTATCAGCTGCCTTGACATCTGTTTCACTGGACGAAATACGTCTGCACTCACGAAACGATTTACGATACATGGACGCTTACCGGAATGGTCTCACCAGAGTATGCAGTGAAAAAGTACAAATTTTACAGACATGTACCTAATCTGTGTTGATGGATGCGGCTGGTCTGACAAAATAAATAGTGAGTGTCAACCTACGGCTATTCTGGGCGCCTTTGCTGACAGTTTATCGACAGTTTCTGCAAAAAAAACAAATTGTCACCTATTGGTAGGCGGCCAAACTCGCTCCGGCTCAGAAAAAATGCCAATATTCATAAGAACTTTGCGATGCTACTGTTATATGAAAAGTTGATTCTCTCCGGCTTAGGAAATATGCCAATATTCAGAAGAATTTTGCGATGCTACTGCTCCATGAAAAGTCGAGATAGTAAAAAATCTGAGACTTGTAAGGGGAAGCTTTGGTTATACTCTTTGTTCCTAAAGGCTTTGTTTCTATGAGAGTTGTTTTCAGAGCAATTCTTGCAGGGCCACTTAAGTTGCTGGTTTAAAGTGCAATGTACTGTAGCTACTTAGAACTTTCCTCTGCACGTCGTGTACGTGAAGCAGTCGAGGCGCCCCACCTTCACTGCAATCGGTGTAGCTTGGCTAGTGCTGTCATTAGTACTTGTCAAGGGTGCCCCGCTACACCTGGTAGCACTTCGTAGTTCCCACTGTTCCAACAGATGGTCGATCCTTTCACGCTGCGCTTCTAGGCACTAAGTGTGGGGCACTACACGCTTATGCGTAGTGGCCCGTGTTTTGACAACGATTGCATTTTTGCTAACGTTTGAGATTTGATGAGCAAGATTTCTCGCTCTCCACGTACAAAAGGTCCATAGATTCTAGACCTTCATTCTCTTGTTGTATCGAATGACCATAAGCTCCGAAGTGGACAAAAGCCTGTTTAAGACTGCTGTCCTCCAGTTCCGCTATCGAGATCGCTTGGCCAAACAACTCTAGCTCAACCCGAAACAGGTGAGCCTTAACAGGACCGTCTGCCAGACCTTTAATTAGCACAGTTTCCTGTGTGTTTGTTCATCAATTGGATGACTCGTGATACAAATGACCATATCGTGTACGCTCGGCATATTTTCGTTTTTTGAAAATGAACGGCTTTGATAGCAACTCCCCGATGGACAGAAGTGTCCTCGATGAGAAGACTCGAATTGAAAATTTGATATTTCAATCTCGAGAGTCTTTGAAGACAAACCCTTCATATAAAATTTGATCTGAATCCGCATCGTGCGAGTTACCTGAAGATACAGGCACTTAATACGTAACCGACACACCAGGTTCGAAATACTGTGTGGCCATTGCATCGTAAACAAGTATTAGCGATCGACAAATTCTTTGCTGATCGCTTGGCAGCGGGCCAACGGTCTGGGTGTATAGCATTAGAGCTGGATGAGCTCAAAGTAGAACGTGCAACGGTCTGTGTATATAGCGTTAGAGCTGGATGAGCTCAAAGTAGAACGTCTATACAGTCTTAGCCAAATTCGACAACTGAATTCTTATCTTATCTGTCTCTCTCTTTTGTTTATATCTACAGCTGATTAGTCTGCGGAATAAGTATATATAATGGTCGATACCTATTTATGGATAAGAATTCTGGACATACTATATAAAGTAATATCCTCCAAATATTATCTACCTTTTAGATAATACATTAGTTAACAACCTTTAAGTGATAATTTCATGTAACGATACACCCCGTTACATCACCCCTCCCTTAAACGACAATCACTCTAACTGTCATTGGATGGAGTAGTCACTATGTGATTACTTAATTTTAAAATGATGTTGATTGATCAGAACCATCATTTTAAATTGCATCGCATGAAGAATAAACTCATGCGGGTTTTCGATGGTGCTGCGCCTTCGGCTGCGGTTCGTGCAGCCGCGGGTGACGCACTGTTATCTCTCGCGGTAGACGGAACGTCTGCCGTAGTATCTTCCACTCGCACAACACTAGATGTTGCGAGTGCACGTGGTGATTCACCACGTGAATACGACACTTCTTTGCAGGTCGACTACGAATGCGAGTCGAACAAAATGGCCGACTCGGGTAGAATAGAACCGTCGCCTGATAGACGTCAGGCGGCTGACTATGAGCCTTTGAATGAAAGGGCTCATTCTGATAGACGAGTAATAGTCTATTTGGATCCGACGATGAGGATGATCCCTCATCGCCCGTTCCGTCTCCCGTACGATCACCTGCACGTGTTTCTGTGCAAGGTGATGACGATGGCGTAAGCCATCGTAAGAAAAGTTCTTGTGGTACCCCTGCTTCAGTGGGTACCACTCAGGGGAGTGAAGACAGTAAAATGTCTCATCTCGCCCCTGAAAAGAAGCCGTGGCTTTTGCCAGAA
>NC_090618.1:2163821-2165458 GCF_004359215.1 Bremia lactucae
ATGCAGATCTCTCAAGAACCGCTTAGGTTCTAGGGTTGGTAATTGAGTTATCTCCGAAGTTAACTTCGGAGGCGCATACAGATCAAGAGTATAAGCGCCTACTCTTGAGCCGTTATTAACCAAGACATTTAATGTCTCGGTTTCTTCCTGGGATTTATCCACAGGCTGCCGAGGGATTAATCTCTCAGGATTTTGAAGTCTAGTAACTTCAACTATTTGAGAAGATTTCTTCTCAAGTAAGTGAAGAATTTTTCCCTCAAAGTCTTCCGACTATGATTGCGCTATCACAGTCGGGTCCTCCACGGTCGACTCTCTACTCGACCTTGTACATCGTGTCGTCCCTTTGGGGCAACCGGTATACTCCTTGAATGTCGCCCGCCAGGCGTACATTCATGTCTCAATCCACTCGATCTCTTCGAGTGGTGGACCTTCGGCGCTGCCTGTGCATTAACACAGCCGCCGGCAGCTGACTCCACAATGTGATTGGTAATCACACTGTGATCTTGTGCATTCGTACTAACGACCGTACCACAAGTGAGGCCATCGCACTTACTACTAGTACATCCACACGCTTTGTGGACGCTCCAAGACGTTCATCAGATGGCCATCTGATGAACAAGTGGCAGGCGTCTTTACGGATCGATGCTGCCAGCTGATCCTTGGCTCGTATTTTCTGAGCCAAGGTAAACCTAGGATGACATCAAATCTGTCATCCAAATCCAGTACGATAAAATCATCATCATACTATAAATCTCTTAACGTGTAGTGAAATTTCACTACGCGTTTCATAACTGTTTTCGATGCGCCTGTCGCTAGACGCACCGTCATCCTCGTTGGAGGGATGTCGCGCTCAACATATTTGAGCGTACGACCCTCTAGTGACTGGTGACGAGCATCTCTTTTCTCTATCTGTTAACTCTAACTTAATTATAGCTAATACTAAACATGCGACTGAATTCTTATCTTATCTTATCTGTCTCTCTCTTCTGTTATCTCTACAGATGATTAGTCTGCGGAAGAAATAGATACAATGGTCTATACCTATTTATGGATAAGAATTTTAAGCATTACTTTATAAAGTAATATCCTCCAAATATTATCTACCTTTAAGATAATATATTAAGTAACAACCTTTAAGTGTTAATTTCATGCAACAATACACCCCGTTACATCTCTATCTACTACTTGCGCACCGCCCATGTGACGATTGGCGGGGTTGATTCAAACTCAACTCAACCAGTCAGTAGAACTAATGTCTACTTGCGTCAATACTACCAAATTTATAAAAATTGAAACTATAAAGTCAAAATTTATAAAGATATAATTTGTACTTCTATTCTTATTTCCTCTGATAGGAAATTAAATTAATTATTCTTCTTAAAGGAAATAATATTTGTGTAACTGTACACCCCGTCACAGGTTGGCCTTTCTCGGAAGTTCCGGCTCGCCGGCGACAGGAAATTGTCTTGGGCTATCAATAATCTAAGCACTGGCCAACGACGATCTGTGTCATCGTGAAGAGGTGCTGCTTTGATCCGTTGTATGTGTGAAACGAAAGTTCAAATTCACGGGCCAAGTACACATGATGGATCAATTCTCGGTTAAAAGCCTTGATTAATGTCCGGCGGAATAAATTA
>NC_090618.1:2165558-2180948 GCF_004359215.1 Bremia lactucae
ACACGTGATTGGTCAACATATCGTATTCACCTTCCATGGCACTGCAGCATTTACCGGTCGAGCTGGATGAGTAAAGCTAATTAGGTAATTGAAACGAAAGCAGCTTATCCTGACTGTCCAAGAATGTATAGATTACATTGCGTCGGCCACACACGGAAGGACCCAACCCGTTTTTCTCTTGTCGTATTACACAGACCAACACTTCTCGGCCTACGTTCACTGCACGTTTTCTAGATGGGGACCCTGAGAGTGAATTTACCAGGAACAACATAAATATCTTGCTGGACGACACTAGTGACGAGGAGACGAAGGAGGACAAGAACCGAATGACAGGAATTGCTGGTGAAGCTACTCTGTCCCGATGGGGGGAGCGAGCTGTCTACCAGACTCTCCGCCGACAACATTTGTGGGTGTCATAACGGAAATTGGTGCCAGCAGCGTACAGCCCTTGTTGACCACCGGCCTATTCCTGGCTGAAGAGTATTTATGTGGACATAAGGTGGCTCAAATGGAACCGCAGCACTCCCTCACTAATGTGCGCCACTTTCCACGCAAAAGAAAATTGCTGCAGGTTCTAAGCGATAGAGACGTGGACTGTGATATAGCGCCAAGCGTGTATCTATGATCGCCTTGAAAGGATGGTAAACATGACGCCTGCCATTGCATTCCAATTTTGCCAGAATTCCGTGAGCATGCATGAAAGCTCTTAAGAATGATCGCTCAGTCTTCACGGAGATACGTCCAGAAAGTGAGCAGTCAGGCCACTTGCTAGCTCAAGTAGGGCTCGTTGACGCCAGGAGATTGTCAGCACCAACGAAAGATGACGTTTTATCCGAAACCGATTGATTTTAACGTATTGGACCAAATCGGCGGCTAGAAGAATCAACAGGTTCTATCTTTCTCTTCAGTGGACGGCAACGGTATCATAAGCGAAGGTAACCGAGCCTTCCGTCGCGTCCGACCATCAACGCGTGACTCTAGCCCACAGAGTGTTGTCCGCCATAAATGGGTCTCATGAACAATGAGTGGTCTGCAAGAAGCTACCAAAAAAATGCTTGAGCCTATCCAGACCATTCCTTGTTTTAAAAAGTCGGGTACCAGACACTTGTCTAGTCTACTTAATCACCAATGATGAGCTCTCTGGACTGTTTCAATCGCATTCTCTCCATCCTCGTCCAAGCTTTCTCTCAACCACCTCGTTATGCTCAGCAGTCTTTCGTTCGCCTTGGCGCCCAAGTCTCACTTCACAACTTGTATCTGCATCTCGATTCTTCGTCCAGATTGCCATTGAGTTGCTCCAATTCGACCTTGTTCCGCACACTCTTCTACGATAACAAGTCGAATTCTAGCGGCTCAAGCTGTTATAAGCAAAGGTTCCTCCGACGTTCGAAATGAAGCAGTTTCAGACCCATCGGCCTCATTGAAGGTTCGGTGAAGCTAGAAGAATTGCTATCAGACGCGTAGTTGCCTCATAATTTGATGTTCCACGTACAACGTTCGTCCTTTCACTCTTTAATAGCCACATCGATTGTGCATGACTCAGCTAACGTTCAATTCCCCAGCAACACCGAATACTAATCTAAACTCGGTAATAGATTTAAACGTCCTAACCGGTCCGCACAAGTGTCAAAGCAAAATGCTGTTGATTTTATTTACGCGACAAAGTCATTACGACAAGACTCGAACGAGCTTATACGTTATGCTTGTTACGTGCACTCTGACTAGCACAGCTAGGTCGCATCATCTAAGCAGTCATTTACGGTCGCTCGATAGTGGTCGAGTCTTGCGCGTCTTATAAATCAGTGCCACACAAACGAGGTACACTTATCTTCAAGAAGTACATCAATTATCAGACCCGTCCACTGTACATCACGACGGAACTCATGAAAATGTGTCTCTCCTTTCACCACTTTTCAAAAACTAATTTCTTAACCCCCAACGATTGCGAGTTTGATCGAGAGACACTTTTTTATTCTGAGGAGGTCGTTGGGAAGAATACTTCTCTAAGAATACTTTAACTTTTGCATCTCCACTTTGTACTCTTGTCAAACCCGAAGCGAGTCTTTTGGCATATTCTGTTCTGAAGTTGTTATTGTCAGGCGAGGACAGGACTCGAAGGGTATCGGCGATTGGCCCACTTGGGCAGTCTTTCTTCTTTAGAAAACGCGCGATTAAATACTCGATCCAAATTATCCACACAGAATTCGTTTCGATATCTCCAGCCGTGGTTTCGATACCAAGAATCGTCTTGACCATCATCGGGGTAAACGTTTGCGTTGTCATAAAAAAACTGACAAAAGTTGCTCGTTGCTTCTCAGCCTCACCGCTTTTGTCGTCAGCAAGATGACGAAATATCTCGCGTATTGTCTTCATTGATGTTGGATTCGAATTTAGATCCAGTGTTGCGAGCATTTTTTTCATATAGGTCTTCAAAAAGATGAAAGCTGGATTCGCAACCAAACTGCCCGTATTGAGGCTGAGTCCAAGGATGTTTAAGACTTCATCCGGCTGCAGATCTTTGCGAGTCCATCGCTTGACAAAATGAAAAATGGCGTCAACACGAACTTGCTTTTTACTATCAACCCCTTTGCCCAGCACTTGAAATGTCGTGATCATTAAAGGGTCTGCTTCTTTTAGACGAGCAGTGTACATCCTCATAAAATCCAGCCAGATGTTGATTGCAGGATGTTGAAGCAAGTCGTCGCCATTGGAGTTGAGCCCGAGGAGCGCTTCGATATCGATAGCGTACTTCCAATAGGGTCCAAAGCGCTTGACGGTTTCCTCGTCCATCTTGTCTACCGGAAGTGTTTCCACGATCCCAGGGTGACAAACATCCATATAGTGCCTCCAATACCTGAGAAGAATAGGTAATCGTTCCATGAATACTGTTGAGTCGTTCGGGTCGAGTTGAAGCAGCTTATAAAACTCCATTGGAAGATATGCTCCAGCAGCGTCGGGGGTCCAAATTTGAAACTGTATCTTCTCGAGTTCCTCCGCGACAGCTTTCGTTCGTTTATTGTGGGCCGCTTTAATTAGCATGAGAAAAAAGGTATCGATTCCTAGCTCGTCCACCATTGCTTTCGTAATGACGACCAAAGGGTCTGTACCGGGATTGAATTCAATTTTTTTTCGAGCCCAGAGTTTCCACTGATGACTGTTTATGATATTGTTCTTGATTTTATTTATCCTGAGCATATCCGTTGGAGTGGGAAGTACTTCTATCGTTGGGGGCGCAAACCTGATGGATAAATTAGCGAGGGGCTTCTTGAGTAAGTCTGGCTTATGGTCGATATACTGTAAGAGGGCTGAAGAATACGACGGCCCGTTTCTCTCTTCCGAAGCGGCATTATATGACACGAGAGCCTGTGTCGCGTTGGTATCATACGCCGGTGGTGGTAACGACTTGAAGTCCTTCGTTATGAAGTCTGCATAGGCGGTTGAGGCCAGGTGGCCGACCAGTAGAAGCCAACAGTGAAGAAGAGTCATGATGCTTGTGCGCCAATGCGAAACTTGAGATGTGAGGAATGACGTGTAATTCGATTCGTATAGCGTAGGGGGAAGCTTAGAGAGCGAACTGTTGCCTGAGTAGATGGTCTCGAATTTTTCGCAAGGGATAAAAGAATGAAATCAATGGCGCAAATAAATCTTGTTTGCAATGCCCGGATGATAGCCAATGATGACGCAAATGTCTCAAGAATGTTGAATTGTGGCTGAATGGATGAAACCATTGTATTTCTTTCCTTGTGAGATCCGTGACAGGAAAAATTTCATGTTTGGAACCTTCAGGAGGAGTTGACGTAGGGCACGCGTCATTGTTGTAACCCTTTAAGAGACGTCCAGCGCATGAACCTATGAAGCACTTGATAATTAGGAAGATTGAGAAGCGAGAAGAATTGATTTGCTCAAGCATTCTAGATTCCAGAATCTTCTTTTCATGTTATCAGCGGTCGCAATTCATTGCCAAAAACTGATCGGTCGGTCACGATGGGCATTAATATTTAAAATACCCGGCTTCGTTAAAAAATTAAGCTCGTATTAGAAACCTTCCGACTGTTTACGGGCATCCTTTCTCTAAATTTTGGGCTCACATTCACTCATTTTATTATATCACAATAATAAACGCCGGATTTTGTGCAAAAGCAAAAGAACAATTTATCACTTTTGATGACGGCTCTGTGCTAATGCTAGAATCAAATTGTACTTCTCTTGACTGTGAAAGGCTCATTGTCTATGGCCTATTACGCGACGTTGTTAGCGCCTTCAGGCTCAGCATGTGTCAATCTTGGCAGAAAAGCAATTTGATATTCTTGCTAAACTTTTTACATAAAGGCGTTCAAAAATCATAGAGCTTTCCGCCTCTTTAATGCGAAGGCTAGATGATTGTTGTAGGTGTAATGGGGTGTATCGTTACATGATATTAATACTTAAAGGTTGCTAATTAATATATTATCTAAAAGGTAGATAATATTTGGAGAATATTACTTTACATAGTAATATTTTATTAGCTTTTCCATTGGCAGATATAGACCATTACATCTACTTTCTCCGCGGTCCAGTCAGCGCTGGATACGCGCAAAGAGAGAGACAAATAAGACTTTATTACATGTTTTGTATTAGTTTATAATAAAGTTAGTATTAAAAGGATAGAAATAAAACTAGTGATATTAAATACAATTTTAATTAACCCTCTTTAAAGCAAGTGTTTTAAAGAGTCTTCCTCTGCACGTACTACTGTACGTGAAGTGACGTGAGGCACAACTCGCACTGAGGCAGTGCGAAGTGGACTTGTATTGAAGCAGTACAAGTCAGTAGTGCCCCGTTACACCTGGTAGCACTTTGTAGTCCGTCCAAGGACCACAGTTCAATCATCTAACATGGACATGTTAGATGATAATGGAAATACGCATCACGTTTCGCGTGATAGCTACTCTTTTCTAAGTGACAAAGAAAGGAGTGCGGTCGAACGAATGTGTTCGACCGTAGGGAACGATGCAATCTTGGCCATGCTGTCCAATTTGGACAGAGATGCCCTCCATTCAACCATCGCCTAGTTCAACCAATATGAACTTGACGAGATGAAGGAAAAGGTAGCCTTGCTGATTCAGCAAAGCTCTCAACAGGCAGAACTGTTGAGGTTACAACAGGTACAGACCCCTGTACCTGGGATGACGCAAACGCGTCGTTCCGAAACTTTAAAGATTGGCATCTCTAAGTATAGGGGAATCGAAGAAACCCTCTTGAGATGGTTTGTCGAGTTGGACGATGCCATAAGGGCACGTCACATCGTCGACGAGCAAATGCAAATCGCATTCGCTCAATCAAATCTGGCAGGTCGTGCCAAAACTTGGGCATTGGGCCTAAAGTTGCGCGACCCATACGTCTTTGGGTCACTAGAGGCTTTTAAAACCCGACTCAAACAGACGTTTGAACCACCAAGGGCTGAGTTCAGAGCTCGTTCAGAGCTTCTGAAACTCAAACAAGGCAAGCGTGATGTTCACGCATATGCCCAGCACATACGACACTTAGCGAGTTGTATAACAAATAACCCAGCCCATGAACACACGTTGATTACGGTGCAAGGTCTTACGGATGGTCCCGTAAAGATCCACCTATTCCGCTTGGAACTGGATACGGTTGAAGAAGCAATATCCGTTGCGGAACACGGGAACTTAAGCTTGAGACAGGCTCAAGCTAGTTCGTCATCGTTTTGTCGTCCAAGACGACACGAGCTTGGAGGTCCAGAACCTATGGACCTCTCTTATGTCGAAAGCGAGAAACCTCGCTTTCCGAACAATAGTCGATTGCAGAAAATCAAACGCTGGTAAAATTAGGACACTACGCTCATGAGTGTAGCGCCCCACGCCCAGTACCGAGAGGAAGTGAACGTAATTATGGACCGAATGCCAAAAAGGGCAACGGTCGCGAGTCCGACGTTGTTGCGAAATCGCAACAGCGAGGCGGCCGCCAAAAAAAAATGGTCGGGGTCAGTAGGGGCGCAACGCCCTACTGATCCAGCAACCTCACGATAATTTGCAAATCTCTTGATTAAAGTTGCTTCAGACACACAATGATTTTGTGCCTCTGCATCTGGTGATGAGGTATCCCTCATCACCTTGAAGTTAAAAGTGACAAATGATTTGTCACTTAGAGCCCTAGTAGACTTTAGAGCGTTGAATAACTTTATTTGTCGCCAGTCACTAGAGGGTCGTAGGCTCAAACATGTTGCGCGCGACATCCCTCCAACGAGGATGACGATGAGTCTAGCGACAGGAGCATCGATAACAGTAATGAAACGCGTAGTGAAATTTCACTACACGTTAAAAGATTTACAGTATGATTATGATTTTATCATACTGGATTTGGATGACAAATTTGATGTCATCCTAGGTTTACCATCGCTACGAAAATATGAGCCAAGAATCAACTGGCAGCATCGGTCCGATAATATGCCTGCCCC
Organism: Bremia lactucae; assembly: GCF_004359215.1. Taxonomy (NCBI): domain Eukaryota; phylum Oomycota; class Peronosporomycetes; order Peronosporales; family Peronosporaceae; genus Bremia; species Bremia lactucae. Next base: position 2,172,016 of record NC_090618.1, read on the forward strand.
TTGTTCATCAGATGACCATCTGATGAACGTCGTGTAGCATTTGCAAGCGTTTGGATGTACTACGAGTGAGTGCGATGGCCTCACTTGTGGTACGGTCGTTAGTACGAGTGCACAAGATCTCAGTGTGATCACTAATCTCCCTGTGGAGTCAGCTTCCGGCGGCGGTGCGAATGCACAGGCAGCGCCGAGGTCCACTACTTGATTAAGTCGAGTAGATGGAGACATGAATGTACGCCTGGCGGGCGACATTCAAGAAGTATACCGGTTGCCCCAAAGCGACAACACGATGATCCTAGGTCGAGTAGAGAGTCGACCGTAGAGGACCCGACTGTGATAGCGCAATCACACTCGGAAGACGTTGAGGGAAGAGGTCCCCACGTGCTTGAGAAGAAATCTCATCACATAGTTGAAATTGCTAGACTTCAAGATCCCGAGGGATTAATCCCTCCGCAGCCTGTGGATAAATCCCAGGAAGAAACCGAGACATTAAATGTCTTGTTTAATAACGGTTCAAGAGTAGGCGCTTATACTCTTGATCTGTATGCGCCTCCGAAGTTAACTTCGGAGGTAACTCAATTACCAACCCTGGAAGCTAAGCGATTCTTGAGAGATCTGCATGGTGCTAAAATCAAGCAGATCTGCGTACTCGTCACAGAGGACGAACACGTAACCTATATTTGGTAAGCGGTAATTTTTGCAGAGAACGAACAGGTTCTCAGCAGATCATTCGATGGACGAAAATGTCCTCGAACGTGAAGACTCGGATTGAGAGATATACTACTTAATCCTGGGAGTTACTTAAGTCAAATCTTTTATACAAGGGTTTAATTGAATTTAGCGATGCATTCCCTTAAACAGTTCCATGCGAGTTGCCTAACGATAAAAACGGAACTCGACATGGATCGAGCTCAAACCGGGCTCGATGTAGTGGCCACTGCCTCGTGAACAAGTACTTGCGATCGATAAATTCCTTACCGATCAAGTAAAAGCGGGCCATGTAAGGGAGTCAACCTCCCCACATAGCTCTCCGACCTTATGTGCGAAAGGACACAGGAGGGTGGCGGATGGTGCACGCATTCAATAAACTGAATGCTGCAACAATACCGGCTCAAACGCCAATACCGAGAAAAGACGTAATCATAGATGGTATGTCAAAAAGTACGATCTTTTCTTCTAAGGATCTAATGGATGGGTTCTTTTAAATCCTTATGCGTGAACGGGACATCCTGTACACAGCAGTGAGCACTCCCAATGGGATGCTCCGGGAATGACTAGTGATGCCTCAGGGGCATAGTAACGCCCCTGCAACATTCAACAGATGTGTAACAAATCTGTTGAGACCGGGTGCGAAAATTCGCACCGACTTATTTTGACGATGTATTCGTCCATAGCCGAGCCATGGACGGAAGACGGACGTGGAAGCTCATAAAACTAACTTTCGTCAGGTTCTTACACTTATGCGAAAGCATAGGTTGTATGCAAATCTCAAGAAGTGCATATTCGCTGCAAGCGAAATACCACTTCTTGGGTGCATCGTTGGTAAACACGGCGTGCGCCCTGATCCCGTAAAGATCAAGGCAAGCACCGATTGGCCAGTTCCGGTCGATGTCAAGGGACTTTGAAAGTTCCTTGGTTTAGCGGCGTACTTGCACAAGTTCACTCGCCATTACGCAGAGATGACATTTCATCACCCCGTCTCTTGCAAAAAGACGAGAAATGGCTATGGAACGCTGATTGTCAGCGTTCGTTTGAAGTTATCAAGCAAAGCTTGATGTAATCGCCCATCTTGGCGATTGCAGATAAAGACAGACCATTCCATGTAGTCTGTGACGCCAGCGATTTCGCAACCGGCTGCGCGTTAATGCAATACGATGCAGACGGCGCGGATCTCGTCGTCTGTTACCAATCGCGTCAGCTGCAACCAGCTGAACGCAATTACCCAGTGCATGACAAGGAACTCCTTGCCATCAAATATGCATTGGCTAAATTTAGGGTCTATCTCCTAAGAAATAGACCGTTCATCGTATATACGGATCATGCGTCATTACGCACGGCCGTAAACAGCCCACACCTTTCGCAAAGAATGGCGAGGTGGCTATCCTCCTTCGCGGAGTATTATTTCTGCGTCGAATATAAACCAGGACGACTTAATGTTGTCGCTGATGCGATATCATGCTGACCCAATTTCGAGTCAGCAGTGCACTCCAACATTGAAAATAATCTTACTGTTGCAACACTCACTTCGAGTGTTCCATCATCAACCTTAGTTGATGACATTAAATAAGCCTACAAAGAAGATAAGAACCTCTAGGTTTGATGGATCATTTAATGCATCAATCCGATAAATCTTTTAAGGATTTACCGGCTTTATATCGATCGTCATCCGATCGATACACAACGCGTAACGGCTTATTGTATTACACAGCCGTTACCGGCAACAGCCCACGTGTCATCGTCCCAACTCACAATAATTTGCGCTTGCGCATCATACATGAGTGTCACGATGCTCCAACAAGTGGACATCGTGGACGTGAGAAGACTTTCCACACAGGAAGTCGCGACTTTTACTGGCCCCGCCAGTATCAGAACTTCTACCACTTCCGGCAGAATGTTGGCAGTCCGTATCTATGGACTTTGTCTTCGGATTTCCCGAAGACGATCACAAAAACAACGGTATACTTACCTAAGCGTGTAGTCACTAATGTGGTAGCAGTAAACTACTTCCCATGATCATTGGGCCTTTCCGTGTACTGAATCGCAGAAACAATGCGTACACAATAGAATTGTCACGTAGGATGCGAATGCATCCTACGTTTTACGTTGGTCGGCCCGCCCGTACCATCAGTACGAGGTTTATTCCGAAGACGGATCAGACCACCCTTTTAAGAAATCCTAAAAGATTCTTGTGGTCACGAACCAGATTCTCATGTTATATGTGGAGTTTCTTATGCCAGTTCCGAAGATCCTCGAAACCGCCATGAGAGGAAGACAGCTCATCACAAAGGGCGTGATATTTCCGTTCGTACTCCAACATGGAGTACGCACTCTTCGAACGATCTTCCGATTGTTGGATATAGTGAGCCTGCACAGTCTGCTGGAACGAGCGATGCTTGCCGCACTAGAGGTCAAATCCCTTTTCCAAATCATGGAGGTAGTGGTCAAGTATGTCGATCTTCGACTCTGTTTTCGACACATAGGTCGGATCTAAGTTATCCCCTCAACCACAACCATTGGTGGATTCCCACCGTGATCAACATTTCCCTGTGGAACGCATCGAAAGCCACCGTGACGCGAAGAGGCAGCGATCGTGTTTTGTTCGCTGGCGCGCTTATCCACCTTCACATGACAGCTGGGAGCCTCGTTCCTAGCTGGTTGTTGACGTTGAGGGCCTCGTCCGTCAGTATGACGAGACCCATCCGATGGATCAGAAGGTCCATCGGAAAACCCGCGCCCCTGGCGCATGTAAATCGATTGCAAAACGTCAATCGCATCGAGCATCTCGATAGATATGCAATCCCCTTCCCCAGGGCGAAGAGGAAATAGACATACCTTTTTACTCGCTTCGTGTTGTCAACACAAAACGGACAGGGATCACTTCACGTGAGGCATAAACATTCTGCCTCTCAAGACAACCGATGCAACTTATACCTTGCACCGGTTGGAGTTCGCTTCTCAAACCTAAAGCGAATCGCGTTAAGTCTTTGAAGCCAGGCTTCGCGTCCAATGTCTTTGACATTGCGAATAAACGCGCTCCAGGCTAGCATCAGCGAGACTTTATCTCTCGTGTTGTTGCCACTATACCATCGATGCTTAAAATAAGCATCGTGATAGAAATCTATCTCAGCGTAGCAATGCCATGTAGCTTTGTCGCAATAAATAAGGGATATTAATTGCGAGGAGTAGTCTCTCCAGACAAGGTATTGATTAGCTGTTTGGGCAAAAGCCACGGCTTCTTCTCAGGTGCAAGACGAGACATTTTTGTGTCTACGATCCCCTGAGTGGTATTCACTAAAGCAGGGGTACCGCGACAGTTTCTATTACGATGGATTAAGAATCTTCATCACCATGCACAGAAATATTTGCGGGTGACTGCATACTTTCGTTATCTCCTGGCTAGCAATCAAAACCTTCCTGCAAAAGAAATCATATATAAAAACTCCCACAGTTGCTCGGCGCAAAGATGATATCAAAAACTGATACTTGTACCACATTCTTGGTATATCAACTTGAAGCTTGCCATTTGACACGTTTCATTTGAATGCAACACGACCGGGATCGAAAAATGCGCCTATACGATTTCCCCTGAGCCTCCATGATTTAAAGACGCAATAAAAATTATGAGCGTCAAGAAAAGCGCGCTCTAAAAGCGACGCTATTGGCCGTTTTACACGATTTTACTAAATGGAGGGGGCCTAAGTAATATGCCACCCATTCTTTCCAACAGAGAAGTGGCAGTGCCTTTATGGGCAACGTTCTTATTAATGGTCGCTGCGCTATCAAGCGCAGATGAAGAGACAGCATTAGTAAATGTTGCTGTCTCCATGTTATGAGCAATGATAAAAGTTTGAATGGGCAATAATGCGCCATCATCCTTCCTCATTAGCTTGTTGTCCGCATCACTACTATGAGGTGACGGCAACGGTGTCGACTCATTGTAGTCGACAATGAGCGACAGATCGGCATTCTCACTGTTAAAGTGGGATGGATCCTTAAGCCCAATTAATGTGACAGCAGCAGTTGCTGTCGGCGTTTTGACTAAGGCATTAGACGCTGCCGGTGTGTTACCGCGGCGCATGCGCTTAGCGCGTCGTTGAGTGGTGTCTTCGCAGACGACCCACCAACTATACCTTTTTTTAGGTGGCATCTCTGGCGCCGTGTATGTAAACACGGGTCGCTAGAGTGACTGAGAGAACAAGGCGGCGCGTAAAGCAGCGTGCAGTTCCTGTTTCCTCTTTGACAAATTCAAATTGTAAACTCGTTCTTAAAGGGGGGTAACGGGCTAATGTTGCCCTAATGTTACACAGTCCCCGTTAAGTGCACTCTGTGTACTTGAGGGGATGGTCAATTACTTGAATAAATTAATTAGACTCACCACTTAGGTGTGGTTCACAATGCACAAAGGTGCATTCACATTAGGAAGGATGACGGCTAGCGTTATCCGTTACGCGAGGTATCTAGAAAGATACGCTAGCAATACATATTAATGTTATCTACAGAGATGACATTTATGATTGGTAAAAATGTCTTTTTATTTTCTATACGATTAAAAAAACAATCAGTCAGAAAAAAGTTTACGACATACAGTTTGTTGGGAGAGGTCGCTAAAGCGGCCACCACAACTACTTCACGGCACACGAGAGTAGACGGATATCACTCTCTCTTTCGCATTTATTTGTGTGTCCTCTGTCTATACATTTGTGTATATACTTCTAGTAGGTTATGAGCCAAAGCTTGGGGCACTCAGGGGTGACACGCGCGACGGCGCGTATGCAGAAGCAGCCCCTGCCACTGGTCACGAAAGGGCCAGTGCATGAAGATTATAGAGAGAAGAGCAAGCCGGGTGTTGTTCATGCGGAGGACAATGCTACCATTAGGAGTGACGACGCGTCAGAACTCCTGGTGCTGGTGAGAGGAATATCGTACGTCTGGATAGGCTTGAGGAGTCTCAGACAAGGTTGATGAAAGCCGAGGAAGGGCGTGGGAGACATAGAGATACGGCTTTGACTCCGCCTAGACATTCAAGTTTGTTTGTTTCGGCTTTGGAAAGAGGAACAAGAATGCATATGGACAACTTGGAGAGGTCCATTGATGCGCCGGTTTATACTCCAAGGAGGCCGGTTGAAGGACATATGTCGTTTGACGCTGGACAGCACGAATATAATAGCCCCAGCCAGGACATTCGCGGTCAAGTTGCACCAGGACTTGGAATTCTTGGTATGTTGCCCAAGCTGGAGAGTATGGGTACATGCAACATCAGGACCTTAACGGATATGATCATGCACAAGGATATATACTTCAAGTGCGATATCCTGATGCAAGACAAAAGAAGCTCGACATTCAGGCGTTTGATGGATGCGAATTGTACGGAAGACTTGGTTCTCTTTTTTTGGAGTGGGGTCGGAGATTAGCGACAAATTTCTTTGGCACAGTTCGTCTTGTGGATTTGAATGGCCTAAAGATGTGAAAGTGGATTTGCTTGGCTTGTATCTCTCTGGGATTGCAGAAAGATACTATAAAAGACAAGTTGCGATGTGGTGGAGTCAATTACACACTTTGCAGCACGTTATGGAGAAAATGCTTGAAGCATTCAAGACCAGTATAACACCGGCCCGAGCGATGAAACTTTTTATGCAACGCAAGAACCCGAAATGAAGTTGGCCAGAACATTATATGTATCTGACGGCCATTTCCGAAGTTTGTGGAAACGTTAGAGAATATTTGGTTTTGGACAATATTGTGCAATACGCCTCAGAGGTTATGCAGACAATTTTACTGGCAAAAGTCGACCACACGAGAACGGATTACCTGGTACAAGCAGAACAGCTCGCTCACTTTGCGGAAGCATATGAATTTTACACTGGAAGAGAAGGAGTCCTCGGACGAGAAAAAGTGAGCACAAGAGAAATCGTTAATTCTGTTTCCGATCGACAACGCAAGAAAACGCGCAGATGTCATTTTTGTCTCGAAGTGGGACATTTGCAGGGAGCGTGTCACAAACGCAAACGACCACAAGGACCTCAAACAAATTTGCCACTTGCTGTGAATGAAGTATACAGTCAACAAGACGATATCTGTATTTTAGATAGCGGATCCAACAGACACTTGGTCAGTGATGAGTCATGGCTTCAAAATGTTGAGCCGTGTGAAGGGGGTTTTCATCAACCCGATGGAGAGCCGCTTCATGTAAGCAAAAAGGCACTGTGACAATTAACGTCTTGGCTTGGAGAGTTGAGCGTGTGCTGACTCTTACGGATGTATACTTTGCTGAGAGCGTGAAGCATTATTCAATTTTATATGGAATCTTGGGCCGAATGGGTTACACACTTGAATACAATGGTTAGCGGCATGTTTTGTCCGACACAGTCACTGGAGCTGTGGCCTTTGATGTTTGATTGGTTGGAAACGTTCTTGTGGTGCCATGTCGAGTGATTGACAACGATGTTGAGCCTGTTAAAGTTGATATGGTGGTCCTAGGTGAAGAAGCAAGTGTCCAAGTTTCTTCCGCTGTTCAAAATGGCAGCTTAATGGAATTTCACAAACGCTTTGGCCATTTAAACTTCGAAACGATAATAAAGTCGGCTAAAGATCCGTACTGTGATTTTTTGCTTGCGGATGAGCGTCGCGAATTTTGTTACACTTGCTCACAAGGCAAGCAGACCGAGAACAAACAGCGAAGGCAAGACTGGGCAACACTCACCTATTGACAGTGCTGGAGGTGTTATCTGTTCGGACAGTAAGGGCCTGATGACTCCAAAGGATCGGCTGAATAACCGTTATATGATCAACTTCGTTGATCATAAGAGCAATTATTGCCGTGTATAATTTGCTCGCATTAAAGACTCTGCGGCAAAAAAATTAAAGGTTTCCTGACTTGTTTCGAGAAGAAATTTAATTGTCACGTGTACGTTCTTCGCACGGACTCAGAAGGAGAGAACCAGCATGTGGATTTATTCTGCAAGAAGTTGGGCGTTGCAAGACAGCGAAGTGAAGCAAGAAAACCAAGCCAGCAATGGAAAAGCTGAATGCATGCATCGGACCATCATAAATATGGCCGTTGCGTGATATTTGCTTCAAGATTACCATTCAATTTCTGGGGTGACGCGGTTGAATATGCTGCTTATATTTGAACTTGGCCCCATAAAGTGATTGTTGTCTCGCAGCATGTTCAAAAAATTGAGACATTGAGCAAGACCCAAGCCAAGCAAGCACAAGAAGTGTATCTGCAGAATAATACTAGTCTGAAAGATAATGTCCCCGCGTGAGTTCAAGTTCAGAAGGGAAGTAATTCAAGATATGAAGATTTGGAGGAAGCGACGAGTCGTCCAGGGCCAAATACAGAAATGACTCTGTGGACAAGAAAGAAGAGGTTGTGACAAGATCGGCGAGCAAGAATAAACGTTCAAGCCAGGGACAAAGAGCAGAGAGTTCAGCCATGGATGATGACGTTGTCAATCCTGTCACAATATTTGACCCAAGAAACTTTGGTGAAGCTATGCGTAGCAGTCACAAGGAATGGTGGATGAAGGCAAATTCTTCAGAATTGCAAGATTTGGAGAACAATGAAGTCTGGAATATTGTGAAGGCTCCAAAAGATATTCGAGCACTTCATTCGAAGTGTAGTATTAAGACGAAGCGCGACACAGAAGGTGGTATCGAGCGATTAAAGGCGAGATAGGTCGTGTAACGGGGCACTGCGACTTGTACTGTTTCAGTACAAGTCCACTTCACACTGCTTCAGATGTGAGTGGTGCCTCTCGTTAGGTAACGTACACTGTACGTATAGAGGAAGACTTCTCTTAAGGCAAGTTAGCTTAAGAGTGTAAAATGAAAACTGTATTAATATAGTTAAGTGTCTTGTTAATCTATCTTTGTAAATGTTGTCTTAACTATAAACTAATACTAAACATGTAAATGAATTCTTATCTATCTTATCTCGTAACTCTCTTTGATTACTTCTACAGCTGATTAGTCTGCGGAATAAATAGACATAATGGTCTATACCTATTTATGGATAAGAATTCAGGAAATTACTATTTAAAGTAATTTCCTCCAAATATTATCTACCTTTTGGATAATATTAATTAACAATCTTTTATTGTTAATTTCATGTAACGATACACCCCGTTACATCACCCCTCCCTTAAACGACAATCACTCTGAATGTCATTAGGTGGAGTGGTCGCTAAATGACCACTTAATTTTTAAAATGATTT